>NW_018745419.1:1536634-1571348 GCF_001683475.1 Chenopodium quinoa
CCGTCCAGGAACAAAGTCAGAAAGCCCAAATTGTGTCAATGGAGAAGACCCTGTCAAGTCAACACAGACATCGCAACCACGATGCCATGAATAAAGTAACACATCTGCAGGTCTGAGAGCCCGTCGTTCCCTCCAGATAACCCAATTTCCACCTTTTTCCTAGCAGAAATCCCTGACCGATAGCAAATATCAACAAGAGTATCCCGAACAACATTGCACCGATGTTTAATACCCACCATACCAGCACACGACACCGCGTGATCACTGAAAATATCCCCTGTGAAAACCCTTGAACAAGCAGAGCACGACGTCGAGACAGAGAGCAATGGAACACCCAATCGGTAGCATAACACACATCGGTAAGTCTTTGCATTCATCGTATGACCCAACCCTGAAATAGGAACTGCCCGAAGCCAAATGGAGGTATGATCTCCCTGTTGCGATTTCCACAATGTTGATTGTCGAGGAGATAAAGAGAAGGCGGATTCTGCAGAAGCGATAACCTTTGTGGAGTATATATCTGCCAATTTCTTCATGAGTTTAGGGGCAGCGACCTCAGTAGGATTACTCATAATGTCAGACTCAACCGTTCTATCAAACAGACTCAACGCATCCGCAAAGGCTTGACCAAGGCCAACAACGCCAGCATGCCGTAGTAACTTTGTCTGCAACCCAGCAGACTGTAACCGAGAGGCAAGAAAAGCATAATGACGAACATCACCAGCAAAATAAACACCAAGTCCACCAAACGCAAATAGTAAGGTGGCAAGTCGCCATTGCCAATCGCCAAACCCAGGCCCCGAAGCAGTAACGATACGCTCCAAGGAATAGCGAAGAGCCTCGTCGAAAGTGTGTTGAGCCACCTCAAAAGTACTCGAAGGACAAGTACGCAAAGCAAAGTAGAGTTTTGAAACTCCGGTACATGCCCTAAGCAACAACAACTCACACTGGGGATCATCAAGCTTCACAACCTTATCCATCAGAGAAATGGTCTTGGTCACCCTCTGCATCACAAGGTAACCTCCAAAACCGGGATCGGAACTAGCTGGACCACCAAGCAACTTAACACCATGTGAAGGTCGAGCAATATTAGGCGGAAAGACACCCACAAGCTTGCTTCGAGGGTCCTCTGAAGGCCAGAAAACTTCATTTTTTTCCACATTGAGATGTAACCAAAAACGAGGCCCTTCCTTCATGATCAACTCCAGAACCTTCCCCACCACCAAAGTGTCACCAATAATAGTGTCGTCATCCAAATACCACGCCTGAAGACATAAGTCAAAAGCATCTATGATTTTACAAACCAACCAAAGAAAAAAGTAGAGGACCAAGGGGATCACCATGCTGCACTCCCTGACACGACCATAAGGATTGGTTCCCATAATACAATCTAGCTGGATTAGAATAGCATAACTCAACCCATCGCAAAATGCCTGGGAAACGACGACAAAATTCACGCAACATGACCGTACGATCAACAAGATTGAAAGCATTTTGAAAATCCACCACCAACAACATAGAAAGACCAACGTCAGAACCACGGTCCTCAATCAACCGATTCACAGCATGAAGAATTGCCTCACCACCTAAAGAAACCCAATGCCAAATTGAAGACCATCAAAGTAACTTCCTAAATACTGGCCAACCATAACAGCACCTACCTTCGAAACCAGACGCCGCCAAATAGTACCCACAGCTATAGGACGAATACCACCACCGGGTTTGACAAGTGGTGTAAGTGGAGCACTAGCAATATACTCCCCTAGTTCCATAGGACATCTTCCAGATAGAAAATGATTAACCACCCTGGAAATAGAGTTAACTAACTCATCTGATACAGCCACAGCAGCGCCACTCAAGCAATCCATAAGGTGTTGAGCGCGTAAACCGTCCCTACCACATGATGTGCCACGCGTAAACTCTTATTTATTTTTATTATTATTATTATTTATTATTATTATTATTATTATTATTATTATTATTATCAATTCATTATACATTCTAGTGTAGGATGATTATAAAAAATAAATAAAATGGGTTTTTCTAAGTTGTTTATCCCTTGTTTCAAAAAAAAAAAAAAAGTGTATTCCCCACTTGTTTATTATGCACTCGTTAGAATTTTCATTGAGGCATTTATAAACACACAAAGTTGAGGCATTTTTGGTACTTTTTTCGCCAATTTCAACCTCAAATTTAAACCTAACCTTAAATCCCAAACAAAGTTGAGGCATTTTTGGTACTTTTTCCGCCAATTTCAACCTCAAATTTAAACCTACCTTAAATCCCAAAAATACTCTCAAAAACCTTGACCGAGCAATTTACCTTGCTTGAAAATAAAGGCGTGCAAACCAAGGCGATCCATTGCACACAAACCGAAGATTTTCTAGTAATTTTATGCCAAAATTGACCTCAAATTTAAACTTAAGAACAATTGACCTAAACTTTAAATTTAAGGGTTCAAATGACCTTCCAAAACCTTAACAAACTAATGATCAATTATCCCGCATGCAAATCACAACTTGTAAATAAACCAAGGCATGTTGGGTAATTTTTTGCCAGTTTTTGGCCTCGAAATGGACCCTTAAGAGCCAAAATGACACATGAGACCTTAACCAAATGAGTTTTTCACCAAGTAAATCGAGATAAATGTTGGGTATGCAAACCAAAGGTTTAATTATAATGGAATGTGGTGGCAATAATTTAATTTTTCCATTGATTCCAATAGAAAGTTAGAGGGGCTAGCTTAGTTAACGCTAGCTAAGCTAACAACAATTTATCGTTCAAGATACAATTAGTGTGATTTTAAAAAGTTTAGGATCCCGTGTAGAAACGAAAAAACAAGGGTAAGCTTAGAATTTTATTTGAAAAAAAATATTGGAGCACACCTCAGAAACCTCGACCTCCCTCCCTAAAAATAAAATAAAAAATTATATATAAAAAAAAAAAAAAAAGACTAACCCATATACTACCTCTGATTCTTATTACTCTCCGATTCTTATTACTCGCAATAATGGGGTATTATTTGTTAGACATAAAATATCTCACAAATAATACCCCATTGTTGCGAGTAATAAGAACCGGAGGTAGTAATTTAGGCTTGAGGAACTTAGGGCGCCCCAACAAGGTTTCTAAGGTTACGAATATGGCTCAGCGACAACGACATTCCATGTGGAAGCATCAACGTTCTTCATATGCCTACAATGGGCTTTAGCAGGCTTACACAAAAATGCTTTAATAACTTAGGGTCTGTTCACCAACGATTGTTTTCAGTTCAGTTCAGTTCAGCTCCTAAATTTCCTTCTCTTATAAAATATTCATTTTAGTTCAGTTCAGTTCAGCTCTAATAAGTTCAGTTCATTTCAGCTGAGTTCAGTCAATGAGAACAGGCCCTTAGTTAGTGTTACAATATATAGGAGGCTAGGAGGGTGGTCTTTAGGACATGACCTTATTTTGGACACTAAGGACGTTTCAGGAGGTAGGTAGTCTTTTCGATAGACACCCTCTGTCCCATAATATATTTTTTGTTTGTGTTATTTCACGATATTTAAGAAATAGGAGGAGAAAGTAGATGAAGTACATTAATAAATGTGAAAAGTACAATGTAAAACCCCTCATGATTGCTTTAAAAAGGATTTGATATACTACTCATATCAACAAGATGCATCTTTCTTTTAGGGAGCTCATATGCTAAGAATACTCCATAGTTAAGCGTGCTTGGCTGGGAGTAGTCTTGGGATGGGTGACCTCCTGGGAAATTTTCTCGGGGTGTGCATATGTGAGGACAAAATGCGCCGGAAAGACCTGTGTTGGTTTGTGGGGACAGTTGCTGGCCCTCGATGCACATTTCGTGGCAATAGGCTCCTCCCTAATTTGTTTGGGGTCGGGGTGTTACATACAATCGTAGACAAAAGTTAGATAGAGAAAGTGGAAAAAAATACATGACATGTGCAAAATTCACATGTAAATTAAGAATTACAATGTATAAAATTAAAAATATTGAGGGTATTATGGTCTTTATATACTATTCAAAAATAGAAATAGGAACAACATTTTGAATTTCCAAAATATGAAAACAAGAAATATATTATGAAACAGGGGGAGTATGTAATATTCACAAGTTTGATTGTTGAAATCAGGCGCAAAGGGCAATAAGGCTCGATTGAGAATTCATCAAGAGTTTCTAGACACTTTGGTCCTGTTTTTTTGAGCTTTTGGGCAGAGGAGAGTAGATTTCAGCAGAGCCGAGCCGAGCAGAGCAGATCAGATCAGATTTTATTATTATTAATATTACATTAAATATTATTATTAAATATTAATTATTATTATAATAATATTTATTATTTAATTATTATTATTATTATTAAAATTAATAATTAGTATTATCTTTAAATAATAGTTATTATCTTAAATATTAATTTTTATTATAAAAAAATCAATTATTTTTATTATTATTAATATTATTATTAAATATTCATTAATATTATTAATATTATAATTGTCAAATATTATTTATTATTATTAATATTATAAATATTAATTATTATTTATTTATTTATTATTATCATTATTAAATATTAATTTTTAATAGTATTATTATTAAATATTAATTATTATTGTTATTATATATTAATTTTTAATAATATTATTATAATTAAATATCAATTATTTATTATTATTACATATTAATTATTTAATATTATAATTATAATTATTAGATATTAATTTTTAATATAATTATTAAATATTAAATATCATTATTATTATAATAATTCAATATTAATTATTGTTATTATTAAATATTAATTATTATTACAATAATTTAATATTAAGTATTATTTTTATGGAGAGCAGAGTAGTGCACGGCATAGCAGAGCAAAGCATATTGAAGCAGAGTAGAACAGAGCAGATTTCAGCAGAGTAGAGCTGCTCTAAAGAACGGGGCCTTCAAGTGTAATTGAATTTTTTTTTTCACCTCAAGTTAAAAAAATATTGAGATTTATTCATAATCTTTCATTTTTCCCTTTATGGACCTTATAGACTTAGGCCTTGTTTACTTCACCTTATTTTTACTTATTTTAGAAAAAATAAGTTTAGAGCAGATCAGTAGAAAAAATAAGTTCAGATTAGAAAAAAATAAGTTCAGATCAGATCATCGTTTTATGTGCTGTTTTTTATTGCCAAATACTTTAATTTCATAATAAAAAAAATATGAAAATCACTTATTAACATAATACACAATATTACGAATCTAAAAAGACTCCACTTAATATATTTTTTCGGTATAGATTACCGTATATTTAAGGTCAAAGTTTGGTCAAAATTTCATTTAGATTAGATCAGACTAAACCAGATCAGATAAGTAAAAATAAAGCGAACTAAACAAGCCCTTATAGTCCAACGCAATATAGATAATACATAGAGTTCCTCCATTATAACAATAGTCTCCATTATACACTACTAGATGAAGCCAGTGCGATGCACGATTTGTTTGAATTTTTAAAATAATATTTTTACATATATATATTTATGTGCTAAAAATTGTTAAATATTTGGATAAAACTCCTAATATTAAAAGATAATATTTTATATTTAATTAATTTAAACTGGATAATCTCATTCGCAAATTTTGCTTACGTGTCAGTTAAATTATTTAATTCTAAAAGAAATTAATAATCTCGTAAAAATTAAATCTTACGTGGCTCTCTAAAAACTCGGGAAAAAACTCCCCTTTATATATATAATATTAGATTATGATTTTTTGTAATTATGTTTTTTTAATATCATTAGATTAGTATGATAATTTTAATTTTTCATTTTTTTTGTAAAGCTCTTTGAACCGTAGAAAGATAATGGTAGGGTAGAATTAATAAATTTATAAAGGACTAACATATTTTATTTGAAATAATTAGATAAATCATTAGATTAGTATGAAAATTTAATTTGTCATTTTATTGTTTTTATTTCATCCTACGTGGCACACATAAATATGTGGCGCTCTATTTTTTTTTTTAAATAACAAAATCCTACGTGGCTCTTTAAAATCTCTGGAAAAAACTCCCCTTTATATATATAATATTAGATTGTTATATGGATTCTTAAAAGGTTGTTATATAATTAAATGGTGTTTAACCAATTGCTTTCAAGTTTAACTATTAATATTAGTAAATTTCTTAATTTGGGCCGCTGTTAACGTAAGAAGTAGTTAAGCCCACGCTTTGTTGTCGTAATTGCAGAAGAACACCATCACTAAGCAACAAATTCTTCTTTTGTCTCCGATCGGTTAAACACTTTGAACCTCCCTACATTTTAGCTGGCATATTATTTTTATATTTATTACCCCACAATCCTCAACCCACCATATCTCATCTAGTACCAAATTTTCATTTTTTTTGTTGGAAGAAATTTATTTTTACTTTAATTTAATGTTCAATAATTTCTAGACCATGCAAATTTAGTGTGTATATATATATATATATATATATATATTATATATATTATATATATATTATATATATATATATATATATATATATATATATATATATATATATATATATATATATATATATTATATAAGGGAGGGATCCGGTGAGAATAGGTCCATATGTGAGAATTCATACTTATATGAGAACTGATTTAAAATTTAGAACATGTGGGTAAAAAATTTAGAACATACGAGTTAAAATTTAGAACATGTGAATCAAATTAAAATTTTGAACATATGAGTAATAATTTAGAACATTTGTGTGAGTAATATGTTAGAACATCTGATTTAAGAATTAGAACAAGTGATTAAAAATTTATAAAATTTGCTTTATGAAATTTTAAACATATGAGTAACATTTAGAACACTTGATTTAAGATTATGAACATGTGAATAAAAATTTAGAACAAACTGATATTGAATATAGAAAGTGTGAGTAAAGAATTTAGAACATACGAGTAAAAAAAATAGAACATACGCTTTAAAATCTGGAACATATAATTAAAAAATCTTAGAAAATCTGGAACATATAATTAAAAATCTTAGAACACACGTTTTAAAATTTAGAACATAAAGTTAAAAGTTTGGAACAAGTTATTTAAAATTTATGACATCAAGCTTAACTAATTTATGGTTTAGAATATGTGAGTAATAAATTAGAACATTTGATTTAATTTAGAACACCTAAAAAAAAGTTTAGAACATCAAATTTAAAATTTAGAACATACGAGTAAAAATTTAGAACATAAAGAGTGTTCTCACATAAGAAAAATTCTCATATAAGAAAAATTCTCACGAGAGTCTTCCCCTATATATATATATATATATATATATATATATATATATATATATATATATATATATATATATATATATATATATATATATATATATATATATCCAATTACTTTACTTATATTTATATCCAAATTGTAACTCAAGGAATCAAATCTAGCTTACAATTATATTTCGTAATTCATGTATAATACTACCTTTTGAATTATTCACATATTATTTTTCCTATAAAGTTGTCCCAAATTGTAATCTCACTTACTCAAAATCAATTTTGTTACAGTACAAGTATATTCCGTAAAACATTAAGGAGAAAAAAAAACCTATCACTCACATCCTCAACAAAATAAAAATAACAAATTAAACGAGATGGATAGAATGTCAATTTAATTTTGATGTAAATTACAAAGTATCGAATTAATCCAACCCAAATCACAGTTACGAATCTAAAATATCGTTCTCAATAATGCAAGAAATATCAAATTACTTCACAATACGAAATTATGTATCCTATTTGTTTACAATTTCAAATGGTTCACAACTTGTTTTTTAGAAGAAAAAAAAAGATTTGTTTTCTGAAATATTTTGTAGATCGGTGTCATTTGATTGTTTTGATGCTATTAATTTACCCTTAATTTTAAAATAAAAGTTGGTTTGAGTGCAATCAATAATATATTTTTCTATATTCCTAATATAATAATTATACAAACGACTCCTAATTGTAGCGAACAGAAAATAACCCCAGGCCAGTTACCACATTTGTGTAATTAATCAAGGGTTTCTGAATTTATGCTCTAAACTATCACTAATCACTATGTACACTTGTATAGTACTCTTATTATCTTATTTAAAATCAACAAAGTTAATAAATAATTGGTGTTAGTTCCACTTGTCATCAGAAAATCTTGGGCCATATCTGCTGATTCTTATTGACAGCAAATTACTCCACTTAGTTTCTACTAATTGTAAGCACTTAGTAATATATAATAATTAACATAACTACTAAATTACTGAACTGTTTTTGATTAATATGTCAGAGAGTACTAACTAAACTAAATTATAATGCAACATTATATTTATATATTTATGTTACATTCTTTAATACTGGTGCTTTTCAGAGAGCTTATAGTTAAAAGCACTTTAATTATTATCTTCTGGTTTCTGTTAAAATGATTAAATTAATTTATTTGTAAACAAATGGCGATCAAGCTAGCTTTTTTGCAGAAAAAAATGATATGTATATCGCAAAGCTCTGATTCTTCACTTTTTTTTTTTTTAATTGATTTCTAATTTAAAATTTGGTTTCTCAATTGGCAATGCCAACTATTTCAGGTTAAAGGTTTTGGGTTAGTTAGGGTTGATTGAATTTCATCACCGTTTTTCGTGACTCCCTTAACGCCATATTTTATGTACACTCCTTATCAAATACGGAGTAACAAATAAGGAAAAAAAAAAATTTATTTACGGAGTAATTTTCTCTAAAAAGGATAAACACAAAAGCCATAAAAATCTCTTTCCATATTAAGAACGTGTTCTATATACTGTAACAAAGGGATGCTTTTCCTTAAAAGCCCTAAAGCCGCTCTTAAGTAGGGCAATGTTACCCGGCAGCATCCTAGTCCGTTTGGGGTTGGGTAGGTCGGCGACCTTAGGCGGCTGCTGATAGTCAGCCGCAAAGTTATCTTGGTCAGAGCCTGAAGATCCGGCCCTTGACCCTTCGTCGGCCTCAGCATTGCCGACTTCATTAGAGGAGGCGGCTCCCTCGCCATCTACCTCCCGTACCCCCGAGCTCCCGGAAGTAGAGGGAGTCTCTTCATGAGAACCGCTCTCCTCCAAATCCCTCTGTTCCCCGTCGGGAACAACCTCGTCGGCTGACACTTCTATAGTGCGCCGGCTCCTAGACCTTCTGGCCGTCTGTTTCGTTCTGACCATTGTGTCCTGCACAGACACAGAGAGGGAGGAATTCGGAGATGAGCATATCGGTTCCGACAGTCCAGAAAAGGCACCCCCTGTTCTAGACTTAGCCGGTCCCCTAAAGTTGGACCTGTTTATATTTAGTGAACTGAACTGAAATGATTGGAGTTGAACTGAATTGAACTAAGCTAAAATGAATATTTTATGAGAGAAGGAAATTAAGAGTTTAACTGAACTGATTGAAGTTGAACTGAACTGAAGTGAAGCTGAAGAGAACAGACCCTTATTTTAGTTGTAACTAGATTAACTCCGTGCGATGCACGGTTTTAATATAAGAATTGAATCATAGACTTTTAACACGTACTGAAAGAAAATAACTTTCTCATTTTTCCTAACTAATTTCTAATTAAATATGAATGTACAATTCCCGACAGTTTAATTAAGAAATTTCAATTAAATTATATTATTAAATATTGTTAACAACTCGTAAATAACTAAATAGCATAATATGTGTAGAAAACCCAAAATTTTAAATTTAAAATTTAAAAATTCAAATGGAATATATTTTTAAAGCTATGTTAAATAGGGAAGCTTACAAAAGAAAAAAAAAATTACATCATCCTTATATTTTGGAGGGAAAAAATCAAATAAAAAAAAAGTGATACGTAGGCAATGATGACATAAGCAGTTGTTATTTTAGTATATATATAGATAGATTGAACTTAGGTAGCTAGCTGTAATAACCCTTAATTTTTTTTTTAATTTTAAAATAATTAATAAAAGTCTATAAATAAAAATAAAGTGAACAAAATATACCCTAGCTAAAGCCGAATTTGAAAACAATTCTAGAAATTTAACTACTTGATCATTTACCAACAAATGGTTTATATTTTGTTGAATTTAACCGTGGTTATTAGAAATTGCAATGTATAATTATTAGCCTGATTAAAATTCAAATATTCTCGATGACACTACACATAAAAATGACCGAGTTTGGATCTGACCCCAAATCAATTTGATCCGGGAAAAAAAAAAGACTAAATTCGAATAAAATATGAATTCATCTCCAATTTTATTAGAATTCAATTGTATTGTTTCATTGGCCTTTGATGTTAATTTTGCATTTAGTTAATATTTAGTTGGTTATATCATTGCCAAATGATTCTCTAAGAAAAGTAATGATTACTAGATTAGGTGTTTTGGATCAATTTTTTAATAATTGAAACAAGTTAGCTTAGGTGAAAACAAAATTGAAAATTGGAGTTGAGCTCCAATATTGGGATTTTTAGTCAAATTGGATTTGGATCATCAGAGATGGATGTTGAAGCCAAAGGAATCAAAACTTCAAAACTTGTAGAGTTGGAGTCGAATTATGCTTAAAGCAGTCTGAATCTGACCCGTTATCGTCCTACTCATACATAGCTTGACTGTGCAAAATATAGATAATCGGAAAAAATAAATACTAATAAATCCATGTAATCAATTACCCTAGAGAATCTAGGACAAGTTTTACCCGTTGAATTAATTAATCTGTTAAAATTATGAAGCTTGATTAAGACTCCAAAATAGTAGTACAATAAACACAAAAGTCGTGAATATCTGCAGTTAAGATGTCCTTTTCTCTAATCCATCCCTTCAATAAAGAAAAATTAAATAATTTACATCTTTTATTTTTCCACTTTATTTGCGGGTTTTCCACGCCGCTTGTACGGCTTGTCGCCCTAGGTTGATGACGATTAACAAATTGACAAAGGGGCATGGTTTTTCCGTCCATTAACGTTCCCTTGTCTCATAAGAGTACTAACTAAAAACATTGAATCCAAACTATTTGGTTGACAATTTGACAAAGACTTGCTTTATAAATTTACTCCCTCCGTATTTAAATAATTGAAACATTTTCACAGTTTGCTCTATTCATCTGATTTACAATGTGATATTTACATTAGAATAAATTTAGCTTTGTGGGTATTTGTTGGAATTATATCAATGTATGATTTATTACTATTCAATTATTCAAAGCTTTGCATTGACAAACATTTATTTGTGGGTATTTGGGTCAGGTTTGAGTTGGGTCGATGTGGGTCGAGTCAACTCAGGTCGGGTTAATTCGGGTAAATAGCACTATTTATGCGGGTCAGGTTAGGTTTGGGTCATGCATCCCATCGGGTTTGGGTTGGATTCAAGTCGGGTTAAATAACAGGTCGGGTTGAATTTGGGTCGGGTTAGTAATAAATCGAGTTAAATTCAAGTTTAAACAGGTTTGGTTCAATCTCGGTTCAGGTCGTGTTCGATTCAGGTCAATAATATACAGGTTATATTCAGGTCGGATCATGTTCGAGTTCAGGTCTTAAATAGATAAACATATTGATGATCAAATATAAGTGTTAAAAAGATACAGTAGTACAAATGAAAATAGACAATATGCTCGGTAAGCTAATACACCTTACGTGTATTAGCTTACCGCGCATATTGTCTATTTCCATTCGTACTGTCTTTTTAACGCTTTTCTTTGATCATCAATATATTTATTTATATAAAAGGCTGATATTATTTTTTTTTTTAAAAAGCAAAAAAAACCAAGCACTACTAGAAAACCGCTCATTTCCATCGGATTACGTCCGACGAACACCTAAATCCGTCGAAAACACTAAAATTTCCAACGGATTTTCATTCCGTCGGATATTTCTGACGAATTCATTAAATTGTTGGAAAATCCGTCGGAAATTTCCTACGGATCTTAAATCCGTTGGAAAATAGGTACTTTACAACGGATTTAAAATCCGTCGGAAAGTAATTAAAATTCCGACGGAATTGTAATCCGTGGGGAAATTTATGCTTTCCTATGGATTTTTCCGTCGAAACCATTAAAATATATAATTTTTTTATATAACACCCTTAACCCTAAAGGGCTAAGGGTGCCGCTTCTCCTTTCTTCTTTCCTCCTTCCCCCCTCTTTCCTCCTTCTGCCTTCTGGTTTTCTCTTTCCTTCTTCTCGATCTCCTTCGTCTTTCTCTTTCCTTTTTCTCCTCCTTCGTCTTTCCTCTTTCTCCTCTTTCGTCTTTCTCTTTCCCTCCTTCTCCTTCGTCTTTTCTATCTCTTCTTCTCTTTCCCTTTGTTTTTTTCATTGTTTTTGCGCAATATTGGTGATTTCACGGTGAAATTGGTGGTTTTCGTCACAAATTCGCATAATTCCGTCAAAAATGATGGTTTCTATGGTGAAATCGAAGGTTTTGAGGTCAAATTTGACCTTCAGGGTCGAATTTGGCTTTGTAAACCTAATTTTGAGGTTTTGTGCGGTAGAATCAAGGTATGTATTTTTTTTTTTAATTTTGTTTGTTGTTTTTCTCTTCTTTTTTTTTTATAATTTTTTTGGATATTAATGGTGGTGGTGGGTTGTTGTGGTGGTGGTGGTGGATAGGGGTTGGTAGATGGGGTTCGGTTAGAGTGGTGGTGATTGTAATCTTCTTTTTTTTTTGGTTAATTTTTGGGTTAAGTTTTGTATTGGCGGCGGTGGTGGATTAAGGTGGGTGGTGGGGGTGGTTTGCTTAGGTGGGGTGGTAGATCTAGGTTCGTTTAGGTGTGGGCTAGTGGTGTGGGCTGGTGGTGTGGGGATGGGGGGCTGGTGGTCGGGGTTGGTGGTGGGGGATGCTAGATGGTGCTCTTGGCTGGTTGTGGGGGTGGACGCCCTTTTTTTTTTGTTTTTTGTTTTTTTATTTTCTGACGAAAAATTCCCTCGCAAATTTGGAAGATTTACGATGGAAAGTGTCGGTGCCGGAAAATCTTTTCCGACAAATATATTTTGTCAGCTCAGTGTTTCTGACAGAATTTTCCGTCGGCAGAGTCTTTTTTCATGCAAACCATTTTCCGATAACCACTTTCGACGAAATTCTGTCGAAAACTCTTTTTCCGACGGATTTCAGGGTGTTTCCAACAAAAATTTTCCGTCGGAAATGAGCTGTTTTATAGTAGTGAAGGAAAATTTTTCAAAAATAGTACAACATTTAAATGGTCTGCTAAAAAAATAAACAAGTCAACATTTTGATTATTTTTTAATAATACAACTTTTAAAGGGTTTTCACTCTAAACAAGATATTTTACCTGCAATGTTAATGGCCAGTTAATATTTTCTTTTATTTTTTTAATAAATTTTTTTAAGTGTTTAATTAACTCTTATGATTGATTAACAGTTAGAATAATAATTTTTTCAAAACAAAAAAAAAAAACTTATTCCCCACCCACCTCCCCCACGAGCCACCCTCCTTTCCTTCCCTGGCGCCTTGCCAGTAGTCCCCTCCTTGCCCCGCGGCGGCGGCTGCGCTCAGACCCTCTCTATCTTTGTTGGCGCTCGCGCATCACCTCACTTCCTTCTTCGCCCGAACCACCAACCCCTTCCCTCCCCCACAAGCTCATCCCCCACCCTCGAAAATCAATTTTCAAAATTCTAGCAATGGTGGGGAAGATCCTATTTTAGGGATTTTTTTAAGGGGAGGGAGGGGCTTTGGGCGCGTCTGATGCAGAAAATCAAGGAGGGGGGCTACTGGCAGGGCATCGGGGAAGGGCATGGTGGCCGTGGCTGGTGGGGGAGGTGGGTGTGAGATTGTTTATTGTTTTTTTTAAATAATAATAATAATAGCAATAATAATAACAATAATTGTTTTGAGGTTTTTTTCGAATCCCTTGGGATAAAGGTCTTGAATACAACCAAACACTCTTGGACACCTAAAAAATAGTGAATATTTCGTTTGACGGAATATTAGCCTCCGACGATGAGGTGATCGGAAAACAAAGGAATTTTAGAGAGAGAAAGTAAAGAGAAGTTGGAGCAAATTTCTTATACAATAAATGAGATATGTCTATCCACCCCTCCCATCATAAATGATTAGGGTATTTATAGGGGTGGGAATTAGGGATGGCAACGGGTCGGATCTGGACCGGGTCCGGATGGACCCGGATTCCGTTTTTGTATATAGGATCCAGATCCGACCCGGATCCGTCGGGTCTAGAAAATGAAGACCCGGATCCGGATCCATCGGGTCCAACGGATCCGGGTCCAAAACGGGTCCAATATATTTTGCCTAATTTTTTGCAATAAATGTAATGTTCGGGTCAAAAAATTTATTTCAAACTTACGTTGTTGGTTATTAAGTTCAACCCCAAATTAACCAACTTATACACTCTCATTTTGAATTAAAATTATAAACAAAAAAAAAAATACGATGTTACATATGAGTTAGTGAAAAAACAACGATGATGTATATAATATGAGCATCCAAAATTCATCTCTTGAAAGGGTTAATCTTTATCATTACTAACATTATCAACACTTTTAATAAAGAAAAAACAATTTTAGTTTTTTTAAATAGGAAAAATAAAAAAACGGGTCCACGGATCTGGATCCGGGTCTAGGGTCCAGACCCAGATCCAGATCTGTTTTTGTCAGCAGGACCCGGATCCGACCCGGATCCGTCGGGTCTAAAATTTTAAGACCCAGATCCGTGAAAAACGGATCTGGATCCACGGATCCGGGTCGGGTCCAGATCCATTGCCATCCCTAGTGGGAATGTGTGCCCCTTTAAGGTTAGTGCCTTAAAAAGGTGTGCTCTGATTGGCGACGTAATCAGGTGAGTACAAGTGTCCTTTGGGGGCGCTGTTTTAACGTCTTTTTCGGGATTTGGGCATCTTGATGTAAGAATGTCTTTTCTCTCATTCAGGTGCTTTCATGTTTGCCATGTGCCTTCTTCCTATTGGGCCACGTGTTGCATGACTATTGGGCCACGTGTCACTATGGGATTTGGGACACGTGTTGAAGGTATTTTTATGCGAAACAATAATAATAATCTTTAAAAAATAAAAAAATATTAATTAAATAAATAAAATCAAATAAAATTGTCAAACCAATAAAATAATGATATGTGTTTGACAGGGAAAAACTAGGGCGTTGACTAATCCTCCCTAGTGTCAAATAAAATTTATAATCACTTAACAAACCTAGATACAAGTTTAGAGGTAAGTAAAGGGTCGAACCACTAGGAACGGTTATTGTAGACACCCATTTGTGTCTCCCCAAAACCAAACCCGGTGATGAGTACCTTTCGCGTCGAATCATAATCGAATGAAGTGAAAGTGTGGAAAGTCTAGTGTCGCGGGAAGTTTTATTTTCTTTTCTCTTCTCTCTGTTTTTGAAAACTTATTTTTAAGGAAACAGCCAATACAGTTTGGTTGGTCCATGATATGGGTCCAATAGTAGTGTAGTTGGATGGGGCTTGCAAAGACCTTTCCAACGATATATTATAGGCCCAATTCCGATGAATATTGAGAAAGTTATGGCCAATTTACCAAACTAGACCCGGTTTGAGCTTTATATGCGGCCCAATGATCTAGGGTAGGGCCTAATATGATTTATCATTCCTAATGCAATTAGGAATGGTTTTAGTCTTCTAGATTCTTCTAGAAGGTTCTTTTCATTCCTAATTCAATTAGCATTGATAAATTGACTTTTGTTGACTTTTCAGAGTTTTAATCAAAATCAAATAGCATTTTTGAGGAAATTATATGATTTTATCCTCCAGTACGCAAACTTATCTGATTTTTGAAAACGCTTTAAAATTAGGCTTGGCGCCTAACCCCAGGCCTTGGCGCCTGGAACCTGGCGCTAGCCATTGGCGCCTGGCGCTAGTGTTGGTGCCTGGCGCCAGCTAGCCAGGGTTGGCGCCAGCTCTGTTTTTTGTGCGTCAGACTCTGTTCTGTTTAATTTATCTTTTTGGCTGATTTTCTCTATAAATATCGTGTTAAAAACTCCGTTTTCATTCACCTACAATCAGTTTTCATTCACAATCATTAATTCTCTAATTCTCATATTCATTTATCCTCAATTCTCATCTACATTCATCTACAATCAGTTTAATTAGCATTCATCAATTCTTTCTTTCTTTCTCTAAACTTTGTTTTCATACAAAATTCCGCATTCACAAGATCTAGAAACACCTAGCCATATTCGAAGTTGCCTTCGCCCTAGACGTGAAAGGTTTTAATTTCTGAGGGTTTGGTCCCAAATATCTCTTTCAATTATTTAATTTAATTGTTTGATTTATTATTTTCCTTGAAGTTACTAACGTGTGTATTTTGTTATTAGAAAGAGGTACGAGGCATCAAAGTAAGTACTTTAATTGATTAATTGATATTATGAGGTAGAAATCATGTTTATATTGTTATTATGATATTCCTAGTATCATGTCTAGGGTAATTTTAATATTAAATATGATTGTTACGATGCTTCCTATGTTCTTCCTAATATTTATGATTGTTAGCATCATGTTAGGGTTAAAGATTTGATTTTTATTGCTTAGTGACATGCTAGGGTTTGTTATTAATCTTGTTAGTATCATGTCTAGGATCTTGCTATTATTATTCTTTAATATTAACATGATTATGATTATGATTATGATTATAATCGTTATAATTTATGATGGTTATGAATATTATTATTATTATTATTATTATTATTATTTTGATGATGATTACTTTATTTATGATTATTATTATGGCTGTCATAATAATTGTTTATGTTTATTATTATGTTGCTTGATGCTTATTATATTTATTGCTTGATCACGCTTTTTATTGCATGTTTAAAGGGAATTGGTACTTGTAATCACGCTTAATAAGATATTTAATAATCTTGTTTAGGGTTAATGTGATTATAATTCAAGTGATCACCAATAATAGATTTATTTGTGCATTAAATTCAACCAACATAGATTAAACAGGTTTAGGGTTAATCCTATTGATTGCATGTAAATCAGAAAGCGCACATGAATACGATCTGAATAAAGTAGACGCCTATTATTAGGGCAGGTTCAATCTCTTTTAGGTTGGAACCCTGATTTGGTTCTAGACCTTATGGAGTTGACGATCTCTTGGATCGTTAAGGGGTGTAACCTTCATCTTGTGAACGGTTTACAAGTTCCTAAAACTTGTTGGCGACTCTTTTGCTCTATCTTCTTCCCTTTTGGACGCCACCGTACTTTAGTGTATGATCACAGTGGGGTTCAAGCTAGTGGGATTTAAAGACTTGAAATTATTCCCTACAGTTATGTTTAAATGTTTTCAATTGACGCCTAAGCTAGGTTAAAGTCAAGGGTGAAGAATAGAGTAACCAATACTAATCAACTACCAAAACAAAGAATCAAACAATTAAAACACTAGGGAATGGGGATCAACAAGTAATCATAACAATGGCAACAACTTGGAAAGAACATGCCAATCAATGGTTGTGAAGACTAATGATAAGAGCAATCAATTGGAGTCAAAGAACTATCTCCTAATCGTTAAACTAGGGTTCTCCATAAATAACAAACTAGGAGAATCACAATCCAAACCAATCAATAATTGCAGTTCCTAAATCAATGGTTCGTGTCATTAGAAATCACAATGCAATCTATCATAGTTTTCAAGGCCTAATCAAACTACACACATGCAAACTTACATTAATCACTTTAATCTCAACAATCAATCAACATAATTCCCAAATTAATCACAACCAATCAATCATACAAGTTTCACCCAATCCCTAGCAAAACAACTACTCAAGAATCATCATTTAATCAACAAGCAACTAATGAAATCATGAAGCAACAAAATATGAAGAACAATTGTACTAATCAAGAATCAAACATCAAAATCAAATCAACAAAACATTAAATCAAACAAAGAAATACAATAAGATGGAGTTAGAAATCCTCATTGTTTGATTATGAAGATCTTCAATACCATTGTCACCTTAAATATTCAATCTCTCAAATCACCAATGAAATATCTCACTTTCTCACTCTAAGTCTACTCCTAAACTAACCCTAATACTAGAGAGAGAAACTCTCAACTAAGCTAAGAATATGAGACCTAAAATTGCATAATGAATTGGTTCCTTCCAAGAAATAAGAAGAAGAACTATTTATATACAAAGGAAATAAGGCAAAGATCCTGGAATAGACAAAGTTGGGCGCTCTCTCGCATGAGGTTGCGCGCTCGCGCAAGAATGATGCGCCCGTGCAGTTTGAGGTTGTCGTACGTGGCACGACACTGCTAACGTGGCGCGCTTGATGTTGCTGTGTCACGGTGGTTGATGTCGTGACGCGGCGCTGCCTACCGTGTTGTAGCGTTCCCTGCCGTGTTGCGGCGCTTCACTCATGCTAGAGCAGGGGACTTCCTTTGGTGCGAGCTTCATGTGGATTGTGGGCCCTTCATGATCAACATTGGATATGGCATATTCAAATGGAGTTGGCGGTGGGTTCAACACCATAATCTCATGAGAACGTGGTTTGAGAGCGCAAGAGATAGAACTTAGAGCATGTCACTTTCTTACATCTTGAGCTTTCCCAATGCTATAAGCTGGCTCCAAAGGCATCTTTTTTTTTTTTTTTTTTTTTTTTTTTTTTTTTTTTTTGACAAGAGCAAAGTTCCAAAGGCATCTTACAACTTAGTAAGCCACCAATTCAATATTAAGACCCAAACCTCGTACAATACCTAAAACTACAGAAAGAGATCAAATAAAGGAGAAAAGACTAGAAAAACCATAAAAACACAAAATAAGAGAGAAAAAGGAAATTAAAGAGAAAATGCATAAAACCAAGTACTCATTAAGAAAGAAAGATATGAAAAGAAGGTAAAAACAATCTAAAAACTTATCAAATGAGTGTCATAAATGACACTCATTAGTGTTCCAAAAACATGTTAATCAGGTTACTAACTGTTCATGATTTGTTTTAAGCGGATACCTCTCAAAGGTAAATGTATTATTTAGAAACAATCAAAAGATTGACCTATAGTTTTTGGCTAACCGATCAAAGGTTAGTAAACATCCAAATTGATCAATTACACAAAAGAATGAGAAAATATTGTATATATAACAATAGTTTTTTAATTGACAAAGTTCACAAGAAAAAGTTATTACTCTTTAATTGGCTATAGAAAACAAAGTACTGTATATGATATATGCATACAATCGTTTTTCATCTAGATAACATGTGAAGTGGTCACACCATCAACTAATAATGGTATAACTGGCCACATATAAAACTTTGTGTGTAATATTATAAAATATTCACAAATTATTTATGACATATGATTGAAGAGTGGGTCTAAAATCATTGTATCAATCTTATATAGAGTTGTAAAAAATTAACCTGATTTGAGTAGAACTACCTTGCATTGGTAATGACCTAAGACTGACACATATATACTCAAAAGATAGTGAAACTAGTGATATGTAACCTCACCCAAATTGACCCGCCTGTACCGGACCTGTTATTAACAAGAAATCAAATTAAACTAACCTAACAATGATCTGTACCTAAATTGAAGTCCGGGCCAATTAGTACCCGAAACCGAATATAATTGGTTATTATTGACTTGATCCATCCTGACTTGGCCATGACCCGATCTTATCAGTATTAGACTCATTATTTTTTACTTGTAAGAAAATTACTTTATATAAAATTAGATGTAAACTCGACCTTTTTTTACCCAAATTGAAACAAGGTCAACCAAAATAATATAATCTTGAGTTTCATATGATTACAATGATAAAACTATGGAATTGTTATATAAATAAAGGTTATAATTTTGGCTTAAAACAACATTTTGATACATTTTGTGCATATTGTATACCTCTTATCTTGTTCACCAACATATTCAATCACAATCAAATCATGAAAGGCATAATTACATAATAAGTTCAAGTTGAACAAACTGATATTGGTCCAATTTGAACTTGACCGAAAACCAAGCAAGAATAATTTGACTTAGAGGGTTATCTAACTCGATAAATATTCGACTCAAATCTAACCTAATTCGAATTAACAAGCCACTCACTCCAAAGCCGAATTGAAACAACCCAAACTTGAAATTGAACCCAACCTGAATTTGAATTGAATCAAATTTGACCTACACCTAAAATGGTAAACGACTTGACTTACTTCAAACCGAACTTGACCAATCAAACCTAACACGATTTGGAAGCTTGATTTGCTCGACATGACCCGATTAGAGTGACCTGAGACTTTATTTGACTTGACTCAACTCGAACGTAACCTTGACTTAAAATACCTGGCTAATGGAAAGCCAAGACATCATTGCTGTAACTTTTGTAAGATGATGGAATAATCCATTGAGGACTATTTATTAAATTAATATAAACCACATATTACGTATATAGGAGTACATACTGGTTTCCTAATGTACAATGATCATATACAATGTTATTTTTTATGGAAACTATATATGAAGTACATATTAATTACTACCAATTCGTTTTTTATTATGTACAACAAAGAGGTATTATTTGTGAGACTTAAAATATTTATTTGTTGCATATAATAAGAAACAAATATATTATTTAAATTATAATATATCTAACAACAAGCTTTGATGTAGGAAAATTGTCCTTAATACCAAATGTACTTGAACATCCAAATTTTAATTTACCTCAATTAAGTAATCACAAGTACCCATTGCAATACTTGATTCATTTTTCCTTGATACGTGGATGATTTACGTTAAGTCAAAATAACTTAATAAGTTTATGGAAGCTAGAAAGGGATTAGTCTAGTATCACGTTGACTATTACAGTATGAAGAGAAACCATTTAACAAGTACAATTAAAAGAAAACATAGTTTTTCTCAACTTACCATTAACCCGACCCTTAAAGAAGAGAAACCATTTAACAAGTGCAATTAAAAGAAAACATAGTTTTCTCAACTTACCATTAACCTTATAGGTGAAAAGAAAACCCTCAAAAACCTTAGCTTTATTTCTCTAATCAACCATATCTATAAAATGTTCACTTTGGGGGTGTTTGACAATTGACTTTTTGCCTAGCTTTTGGCTTTTAAGTTTGGTCAAACAGCCAAAAAAATATGTTTGGTAGTTGGCTTTTTTGTTGGCTTTTAAGCTAGTTTTTCTGCCAAAAGCCAAAAGCTAATAAGAGTAGCTTTTTTTTTATTGGCTTTTGGCTTGATGACCCACTTTATCACTAATAAACAGCTAGCAATCATTAATAATTTTACCAAACATTTTTGAAAACAACCACCTTAACACAATAACTTAAAAAGCCAACCCATACAGCTAATACTTTCAGCTAGTCAAACAAGCCAAGCAAACAAGCCAACAGCCAACAGACAACCGCCGATTGCCAAACAACTTTTGTACAAGTATTAAAAACTTGATTTTCGAAATTCTTATTATCAAGTGTGACGTACTAACGTACCATCATTCTCCCTTACTTTATTGTTGTCATTACATGTAGTGCAAGGTGTTCACCACTTACATTTCTTTTTGTTCCTTATTAGTTATTACATGAAAGAAGAAGAAGAAGAATAACACTTGGAAGAAAAAAAAAGAAGTTGATGTACTCGAGTACTCACTCAACCAATCGGTGCATGTGACCCGTTATCATGCGCTTCAATTGTCTTTCTCGCGCATTGGGTTCTTCATTATTTTAGAGTTTGCAATTTCTTATTAGTAATAGAGTATTCTATAGATTGTTGTTATAAGAGTGTACCCTTAGTGTTAAAGTTATGATGATTCTTTTGGACTATATAATAAAACATCTTATCACTCACTTTAATTGTATATATTGCTCAGCAAATTATAGGAGTATTTCAAGCTATAATAAGGATATTACTATTTGAGAGTGGAATCTCTGTTCTCGGTGTTCTAACTTATTACCTCTCATATGCGAGTAAGAACTTATTGTACTTATCATATAACTAATATATAAAGCTAAACTTTTATCCAGGTTAGAGACAGCGACACTTGGCGTTTTCAATTTTTCGCCAAGTGTCGCGCCACCTTGGATAGATTTAAATAAACTTCCTAAAATAAAAAAATATATATGGTTTAGAATTTTATTTGGATAGAATTTTAGGATAAAATTGTTTGTTTAGAGTTTTATTTTTGATAAAATACCAATATTTTAAATGTACAAATTGAATTATAATTTTATTCAAAAATATTATTAAATTATAATTCTCAAAGATTATCATATAAATTTATTTTTCATATCATAATATTTTTTGGTGCGAAGGAAGTAATTTAAAGTGTAAAACATACATTTATAATATATATTAACCGGTTAAAATAATATACTTCACAATCTAATAGAATTTTATTACTATGTAGATCTGTCAATTAGAGTCAGGTCATGAGTCATCTCGGATTGGGTCACTTCAAGTTACGAGTCAAGAAATGTTCAACCTTTACCTAAAGTTTTTTATTTATAATACTTTTTTATTTATATTACTATATATATAAATTTTTAAACAAAATTATTTAATATATATAAAGTCAAAATTCAAATACGAAATGACGACACTTGGCATTCTGACTTTTCGCTAAGTGTCGCGCCACCTTGGATAAATTTCATAAGATAAAAAAAATTAGGTAAGAATTCTATAGGATAGAATTTTAGAATAAGATTATTAGTTTAGAGTTATATTTTTTGATAAAATAACAAATACTAAATTTATAACTAGGCCACAAGACAACATCATTTAGCGTTTTAATTTTTCGCCAAGTATCTACGTTGGATAAATATAGATTGACTTTGTAGCAAAAAGAGTTAATTTATAATTCTATTTTCAATCAAATTGAATTATAATACGTAGTATAATTTTATTTTAAAAGTCCATAAACTACCCGGACATCACCGGAGCACAAAACTAGTAATAAATAAAAATATATGAAATAAGAAGAATCGAGACTATCATATCCTCCACTAGTCCACTTTATCCTGAGTTTTATTCAAATACCATGAACTACGAAAGTACAAAGCACAAAAAACCTAAAAATATGTAAGGTATAAAGGTATAAGTTAAACTCTTTAGTAGTATCGATGTAGTTCATGATTTGTGTATACTTCATGAAAAATAGCTTGAAAGATTAATTTTTTTTTTTTTTTTGGTCCTTCACCTATTTATATGGCCTATTTGTCATGTATTTCCACTGGCAATTAAGACTGCTTTGGATTGAAATGTGTGTTAGAAACATGACACAATATATATGTTGCTTGCTTAATTGAGGACGTGACACATCACAGTGATCACACATGTACCCTTAATAAGAAGTAAAAAGTGAAAACAGTATGGTAAAGAATTAAACCCTGTAAGTTGTACGTGGACCTAAAAGGCTTTTAGCCTGAGGCAAGAGGCCCATCAGTTCATACTACTAGGAAACAACTCCCATGGTTGAAGTTGAAGGGCTACATCATTATTAAGCTTTGGTCAAATATGAGCAGTGGCGGATCCAGGATTTTTAAGATGCTGGGTCACTGTTACCTATCGATCATCACCCATTGACCGCATACCGAAGGTGGATGAATTTTGTGATAGAGGATGATTTTGTGAAGGAGGAGGATGCAAATTGGGACTAAAGAAACTTGTTTTATCATATGTTTTTTAAGAAAATTAAGTCACAATTTTAATTTAATTACTAAATCCAATATTATCAAAAATAGATTAATTCAATCTTTTTGCAACTTGTCTATTATATACCCAATGAGTTAATATTTTTTTTACAAAAAAAAAAGCCAATTTAATTATACAAATATAATATATACAACACAAATTAGAAAAACCACTTAATGTAATGTCTTAACAACACAAAATATAACAACATTGAAGGATAATCAAATTAATCACATGATAATCAAATAGTCATAAGTTCATAATCATTTTAAAAGGAAAACAAAAAAAGAAAAAAAAAATCTATTACTAGCTAATACTGCTACAATGAATTAAATGAAAAAGAAGGGGAAAAAAAAAAATCAAATAATCACATGAAAATCAATAAATCACATAACCATAGGAAGGAAAAAAAAAAGATAAGGAATACAAAAATTGCAAGTATCAATGCTCAAACTCAAGACCTAAGTGGCTGAGCCCTTGCTTGTTGGGCTTTGTCTCAATCCCTCCAACCACTATGCTACAAGTTTGTATTGTTAAATAATAACCAAAAATAATCTTTATATCTTATTATCAAATGGGTGCCATTTTTTTTAAAAAAAAAAGTTTTTTTTTTTTTTGCTAGGTCACGTGACCTAGCAGGACCAAGGCTGAGTCCGCCACTGAATATGAGAAGTTTTTAAGTGCAATGAGATCATTGCGGTCCTCAAGTGGGGTGTATGTAAATTAATTTGATATACTAGTACTAAAAATAGGAAAAATACAAGTTAATTTGCCAGATAAATGAATTTTTGTTAATCTGATGACATTTTTGTAAATATATTGAAAAAGCAGGGTCATTTAATCAATACTTTTGGTGAGTTGTCCAAAAACTGTTTTTTTTTTTTTGCTTTTACTGTTTGGTGAGGAAATTACACATGTACCCCTCAACTAGTACATGAAAAGACGCATATACCCCTTCACTGGTACTTGAAAAGACAATTATACCCCCAAATAAACAAATTTTGTTTATCCGAGGAAGTAACTGGATATCCCTCCTAAAATAAAATACGATGTTTATTTTACGAAACTTATAATTTATGTTACTCCACGCTTAAGTGTGTTTGCTTGGAGTAGTCTTAGGATGAGTTACTTCAATTCATCAAGGAAGTTTTTTTAAGGTGCGCATGTATGATGACAAAATGCATAGGAAGAGCTTGTGTAGTATGTGGGAGCAATTGTTGGTCCTCGGTGCACATTTATTTTGCGACAACATACTCCACGCTAATGAATAATTGAATTATTACAACTTCGGATACAATGGTTGTAACACCCTAGAAATTCCTTTCCTTTAAAATACCTGTTTTGCCCTTTTTAAAATACGAAATAGAAAAATTTAAGACATTACCACCACCGTGAAAACGGTTGAGGCAATTATCAAAGACACACAACGGAATACCATCTTTAAAACCATTCAAAACTAGTCAACTTAAAAAGTCAAACCAAACAAAAGTAAAGTCAAACCAAAGTCAAACAAAGTCAACCTACAACTTAGAACCATTGTATGCCCTTATTAAAATCGAAACAAAAATCAAAGCCTTTGCGTTAATCTTACAAATATAATATGTAAAATTTAAAGCAATAAACCACATCATAATTCTTATGGAAACTAAGCATAATTCGCTCTTCACTCACGCCCATCATGAATATACTTCATCACCCGAAAAACTCATCTTTATTTTGTCCCCACTACACCCCATTAGAAATGGATCGTCGTATAACCAAGATAAAGACAAGGCCAAACAAACATACAAACACACAATCAACAATGCTGAGTACATAAGCATAAACTAAACACGCTAACGTGCTTTCATCTGATCATCACACAACTTACCTTGTTGCACCTGTTTACAAGCATACAACACACAACAACTATCATATCACTAGATTATTTACTTAGCATGATCGAACGGTGTTTCCCCCTTAACCTGCCCCAATAAAGGAGTACTAACACGGGAGCTAGTCGTGCCTGTATAAAAGAACAACTCGTAAGTGGCGGAATTCCTGGCTGCGCATAATAAATTAAAAATAAAAATACAACATCCTGTACTTCCAGTAGAAGTTATGGTTAAATATAAAACCCCATAAATCCCCCCACATGTTCATACTAAAGGTATATACCGATATATGCTCCAAGAGTTTTGGTGCGTAATCTATTTCAGTTTACGTTATTTACGTATTTTTATACTTGGTGATAACTCTCAAATCATAACACAATCATTCATTATAATCATCAAGAAATCAAACACACCAATTTAATTCTTGAATTAGTAGTGACCGCATAATCTTTAATATTGAACCTTTTTTAATCTACCTCGGGGTCAAAGACACCTTAAACGAATAATGCGTCACAAATCCTATCCCTTGGTGTTGAAAATACCTTAAGTGCACTTAGGCACCAAAATATAGTTTAATCATCGTATATATATATAGACACTTAAATAGCTATTTTCCCATGCTTATAGCATCAATAAAAATTATATGAACCATTATAAAGCCCACAAATATGATATGGTTTGACCATTATGCCCATTTTCTAAAATTGAAATAATCTCGGTGTAAAAAAATGTGGTGCCGTACTGGCTCGCCGGGGGAGACCGGAGGGCAGGCCGGAGATGCGGGGGACGCCGGAGGTACGTCGTCGTCGACGGAAAACGAGGTAAGTCACCGTTAAAATTCACGGTTTACCGTCGGAGTGGCTCCGGCGCCTAGGATGGACGCCCAAACCGTAGCCTGGACGTCCAAGCCAGACGCCAGAACCACCAGAGTGGCGTCCAGCCCAGACGCCCAGACCACCAGAATGGCGTCCTGGCCAGGCGCCACTCTACTGGCTGAGGCGGCCCTGCCAGGCGCCAATCCAGTGGCTGTGGCAGCCCTGGCAGACGCCACCGTTATAAATTAATTTTTTTTTTCTTTTTTGATTTTGTTGTTGTTTTTTATTTAATTTTTTTTTAAAAAAAAAATCGAAAAATGATTTTTTTAAAAAAATTCGAAATGGGTTTTTTTTAAATTAAATTTGAAAATTCGAAATAAGTTTTTTTAAAATTAAATTTGAAAATTCGAAATGGTATATTTTTAAATTTAGTTTGAAAATTCGAATTGTGTTTTTATAAAAATTAAGTTTGATTATATATAATTATGCTTTTTTTTTGTGTTAATTCTGTGTAAATATAGAAATTAAATGTATTATCCGTTAAATGTATTTATTGTAATATATAATTGATGCAGGAATATGGTGGAGACGGAAATGATTACAGTGGGATATTTGGACATGATGGTCCATTCGAAGAAGCTCAACAGGCGATTGATTGGGCAAAACAGGTTGCAATTGCAGCTGGATTTTGCTTGGTAGTAGTAACTCATAAATCTCAACGGGATGGTAGAATGGATCGCATTTTGAGATGTGACCGTTATCGCAAAAGAGAAGAAAGAGATTTTCGTACAGCCACTCGGTTTGATACAAAGCGGAAAGGTTGTGGGTGTGAGTTCAGAGTAAAGGTTCGACAACTACGGAGTCGTGACGGTTGGGAAGTGATTGGTTACTCTAAATGGGGGTATCACAACCATGAGATGATAGTATATGAAGAGGGTCATCGACAACTGAGCGGCTTAAGTCCTGCTGCGAAACTAGTTATGAAAGAAATGAGTGATGCTCATGTGAAGCCTGCTAAAATATTAGCATCTGTGTTAGAGAAATTTCCAGAAGACCATCCAAACCGAAGACACATCGACAACGTCAGACAACAACTCAGGTTTGAACGGTCAGAGGGAAGGAACCCTATACAGCAGCTGCTACACCAGGCACAATCACGTGGTTACCTGTTCTGGTTTGATTCTGATGAAGATACAGCGGAGGTGACTCATCTTTTCCTTGTGCATCCTGATTGTGCTGATATGATCAAGTCTTGGCCATTTGTGATTTTGATCGACTCAACGTACAAGACAAACAAGTACAAGTTCCCACTGGTTGAGATCATGGGGATGACTCCAACGAACCAGAACTTTCTGATTGGTCATGCAATCATCAAGGATGAGACGGCTCCAAGTTATTATTGGGTGTTGGAGAAGCTAAGAAACTACATCGGGCCTAATGTTCATCCAGCAGCCATCGTCAGCGACTGTGAGGGAGGTCTCTTTGCCCCATAGCAGAGCTGTTTCCCGAATCGAACCACTTATTGTGCACATGGCACATCAACAACTGCGTGAAAGTGAAAGCCTACAACCTTTTCAAGAAGAATTTGGAAATGGCAGAGAGATTGGTGAATGGTAAGTGGCGGAAGATCCTACAGGCTACCACAGAGGAAGCGTATGAGCGAGCATTGGCTAACTTCAGGGATTCGTACCAGTGGTGTCCCTCACAGGGAAAAGTTTGTCAAATATTGGACAAACCAGGTACTTCATTTTGGGAACACTACAACATGTAGAGTTGAGAGCGCTCATAGAGCTACCAAGGACTGGATTGATTCATCGACCGCTGCTTTGGATACACTGTTCGCTAGACTGAACAAGTCAATTGAAACTCAGAAGAACGACATCAGGAACTCTCTAGAGGACTCCAGACGACGACATGGTACGATGTATAGCCATTTTATATTTAAGATTCTCCATGGTCGTGTGTCGCACTACTGCTTGGGGTTGATTCTCACTGAGCTGAACAGGATGAGGGACTTGGCTGACGAAGTGTATGCTCGGTGTGGGTGTGCTCACATAGTTTTAAAGTGTTACTCCTGCCTTCTTAACTGTCTATAATTATATGGTGAATAGGAAGAAACGATGTTGATCAGTTTTCCGTACAAGGAAAGGATACCTGCGATCATCATGCCGTACTTGGAAGGGTGGAATGATGTAGTCGGAGATGGTAACTGCGGATTCCGGGTCGTGGCTGATGTTTTTCAAATGGGCGAAGACAACTACGGTTTGGTGCGTCAGTTGATGTACATCGAAATTGCATCTAACCGAAATGTTTATCGTCATGTGTACCAGGATGACTTGGATGGCGCTCTGCGGCATATCCGGTGGGGAGGTGGACCTTGCGGCCAAAATCATTATTTTGACGCGCCCCTAGATCTGTTTGCCGTTGCAAACATTTACAAATGCGCAGTCATGCATTTCGGCCTGGGAGTGCATAGTCAAGCTTATTATCCTTGTACCACAGTTCTCCCTTGGCGGTCGCGTGAGACTGTCACCACACCGGTCAGAGAGCTAGCTATTGCGTTTCTTGGGTCGTCATACAGACATTTCATCCGACTAGACATGTCATCCGATTTTCTAGTGCCACCGATTATACCTCGGTGGTACAACATTCGCACAGCGAGCGTAGAGGGTTGGGATGCGCTATATCATGACCGGATCCACGAATGGAACACCCTAGCTGTATTTTAGTTTTTCATGTTTACATTCTTTATTTGTAATCTTATTTGTACGTTGCTCTTTTAATGAGAACATTAATCTTTTACATTGTATTGCTTACTTCATTCTATATGTTGCATGGGTAAGTTGCGCGGATCCACAAACGGTTATATCAAAATTTAAAAACAGCAATGATTAAGTTGGAAGCTAAAAGAACAATCTAAAATGTTACAAACTTACAACATAATGTCCAATGTAATATATTAAAACGATGATATTTAAAGTGCTCTATAAATAAAATGACAAAACCATCAGTAATCCCTCCTCGACGACGACTCCCACTGCGCAAGGGTCTGTTCCAGACTATCAACAACAGCTCTCCCTGTTGCACTCATGCTGTCCTTCTCAAGAGAGAGTTTCTGTACGTCCTGCATTATCTTTCCCATCCACTGCATACAACAAAAAACAGAAGATGAAATACAATAACAACATATAAAACTTAATTAAAAGACAACGATAAATATAATATAAGACATACCGCTTCCATGGCAGTAGGCGGTGGCACATAATCATCATCGCTGTGGTCGAGATCTGCGATCAACCTCGGGTGCGAATACCGGTTGAACCATTCCATGTAGTAATGGTCACACATGGGAGTAACCCCAGAGGGCGGCCGCTGCAACTCCGCAGTCCATAAGCGGGCCACCATCGGAAACTGGTCCCACGTCCCGGTCATGATATCCGGCCATTGCACGACGTAGTCCCTCGAAGATGCAGGTCGGACCGCCTTCATCGGGCATGCCGGGGGAGGAGGGACAACTTGGACAAATCCAAGCTGGCGAAGACAACGCTGGGGCATGTACGCCTCGACGATCTCACGATACTGAATGAGTCCCGTGTACAGGGTCCTGGGTACCCTAACACTAGGGTTCGGGCCGAAAGGCATCCAGTTCACCTGCACATAGTTTTAAAATTTAATAACATGAATATAATATGTGCAAATAATAAAATGTAGAAACAATTTATAAACGTTACCTCTAAGGGGGACAGCCTGTCCAGCAACAACCGTATCAATCGGAGGCGGTCAACGGACTTCTTCTCCGAGCGCGGACTCCACGCACAAGCACGCGGCATCCCCTCATCAATAGGAACTGGGTCACGATGTGGGCGCAATGCAGGAAAGTACTCGTATATCCAGGTCTGCAATACAGTCAGACACCCAGTGATACCTGCCGCGTCAGCCCGACTCGCAAATCCTAGTTGGCGATACAAATACGCCAACGTAGCCGATCCCCAGGAAAAAACTGGCCTACACTGTCGGGGTCACACGCCTCCACTATGTCGCGTGGCCTGAGCTTGTTTCCGCCGCTCTTATCCGGAAACAAGGTACATCCGAGGAGTAGAAAAACATAAGCACTCAGCTGTGCGTCGTGCGTCCTACGTGCACTGGGGTACAAACGCCGCTGCAACACGGATGCGATCTTCACACCTCCGTGTTCCCAAACACCTAGCGCCTCGGTGTACAGTGCAGCCCTGTCCACCGCCAACAACTCTGCCAGCAAATCTGCCTGATCCGCATCAGCCACAGCACAAAGTCGTTTACCCTCAACACGAATCCCCAGAATGGCCTCGACGTCATGTAACATGATCGTCATCTCACCGAACGGAAGGTGGAAAGAGTTTGTATCCGGCTGCCATCGCTCAATGAAAGCCGTGATCAGCGTACTGTCAATCTTATCGTGCATGGTGGCAGGAACGTGATTCACCCCAGTGCCCTCCAGTCGCTCGAACATCTCGCTCTCCGCCGGCCAAGCCTCAGCCCCTGTACGCAAAAAGCTACAAGTCTTTTCCCGGGTATGACATTGCAACAACCCCGTAACTGAAGGCCTCTCCTGGTCCTCCCAAATACGGGCAGCTATGTGTCCTAGAAAGCTAGGAATCACACTCCCGTCAACAGGCCCACCGGGCACCTCACTCCTAACAACCCAAGAATCATTACCGGCCCTCGACCGTTTCCTGCTTGCCCCAGATACAGTGGACGCAGATGATGTGTCGGATCTACTAACAAACCTACCACCCCTACCCTTACGCACCTCCACCATATGTGTCTCGTACATGTCATCAACCCTCTGACTGAATGGACCGTAATCATCATACGGTCCACTGCCATCGTCCACATCCTCATCCTCATCTGCGCCCTCCTCCTGCTCCTCCTCCTGGTCACCCTCCTCAGCATCATCATCGTCATCGTCATCCTCATCCCGACGGTGGATCCGTTCTCTACGAGCTGAGGCCGAAATACCACGGGATCTGACATGTCTATGCCCCGACCTCTCCACTGAATAGCTTCTACTAAGAAGCTCTACATTCTTCCCCGCACCATGACGACCCAATGAATTCTACACAAAATTTTAAAATATATAAACATACAAAAATTTATACGAAAAATAGCTACCACTCCCAAATCAAATAAACTAAAAACATACAAATAATTGTAAACAAAATATAAACATAGAAAAAATACAACGAAATTGAAAAAATTAATAAAAATAAACAACAAAATATAAAAACAATTCAAAAATATATTACACAAAAAAAAAAAAAAAATTAAAAACAATATTTTAAAACAAATATATAAAAAAAGGGGGGGGGGCCTTGGCTGGACGCCCAGCCAGCGGTGGTGGCGCCAGCTGCAGACGCCGCCACCAGTGGGCTGGCGCCTGGGCTGGACGCCACAGCCACGGCTGCGGCGCCTTGAATAAACTCCACAACCGTGGCTATGGCGTCCAGCCCAGGCGCCAGCCAACTGGTGGCGGCGTCTGCAGCTGGCGCCACCACCGCTTGCTGGGCGTCCAGCCAGGGCGCCCCACCGCCGTCACGGCGGTTTTTCCCTTTATTTTTTTTTTTTTTACAAATTGTACCTTGCCTCCTTGGGACATCCTTCCTCCGCCGCCGCCGCCAATTCCTTGCCTTGCCGCCTCGACATTGCCGTTGTTTGAATTTTTTTTTTTAAGAGAGGTTGAAAGAAGATGAGCAATGAGAGTATGAGTGATGAGAGTGTGAGTGTTTTTTTTTAAGGTCAAGGGCAATTTTGTCAAACCAAGTGAATTTTGTGGGCTTTATGTAGTAATTTGTGGGCGATGTTTAACAAATCCCTTGAAATTTCTCCTACAATCCAAATTTACAAAGAGACATTAATATCTATTCAATATAAATTTTCAACAATATATACACTCTTTAAATCACTCATAAACCCTCTAAAACAAGCCAAAAATTAATTTAAAATCCTTATTTTTATTCCCAATTAATGGCCTGGGTAATTAAAAATCATTCCTAGAAAGCTGTAATTATGTTTTAAAAACACCTATTTCAATAATTTCAATCCTCCATAATCGAATTTCATCAATATATATACATTAATTTGCAAACCTAGGGTTTTCAATTTGGGGGTAATTAAAAACTAAATCTGAAATTTATTTACATGATAATTATAATCAAACATTATTAAAATCATCACACAACCCAAAAAAAATGAATTAAGGCTAGATAAATTTAAAAACAAGAAAAAGTTTTTTTTTTCGAAGGCCTCACACCCGACACCATGGCAAGGCTGTTGCCGCGCGCGCCCGCCAGTGGTGTCGTTGCTACTGGTGTGTGCTGGTGATGGTGGCCGACAAGTGGGTGGCTGTGGTGGTGGCCGACCACGCGTGGTGTTGTGTGTAAATAAAAGGGGGAGGGTAAAAACTAAGGGGGAAGAAAAATAAGAGGAGAGAGAGAGAGAAAATTTATCTTTGGGTATTCTCCACCTTGGGAAAAATTCAATTTGCTCATGTGATCGGTATTTATATCCTCTCTCAAAACCCTTCGTCCTAGTTTAAATTCTCTTTCTACCATTAATGATCCATTCTCCTATTCAATCTAGTCATTTGACTTTCTTAAAATCCCATTGACTTTAAAACTTCCTTTTGTAGAAATCATGTGCCCCAAAGTTTCCTAATCATGAAATTAAGTATTTTCAAAATCATTAAGTAAATAAAAAATACCTTTAATTAAAATAAAACTTCTAAAATTAATAAAATATCATAAATTATTCATTTTGAATTATTTAAATTGTAATCCCCCGTATTTATTTTAAATATTTTATAAATGAAATTTTATTTTATTTATAATATTTATTTGTTATTTTCCGGAATTTAATTTTAAAAGTTTCAAATTATTAATCTGGGTCGAAAATTATTTGAACATATTATTTTATGCACCTGTATTCTACAATTTATGTCCAATTAAACAAGCCTAACCCATTTGTTTACCTAATTGACCCATTATTTTTATAAGCCTCAATCTTTCTATTACCCTACAACATTCTCCACTATAAATACCCCATTAATCCCCAAAATATTCCCACACAAAAGGTTAGTCTTATTTTCTTCTTTGTTTTATTAATTTGTGTAATTATAATTATTGATTTATGGGTTTTGATTTTATTGTTTGAAATTAATTTAATTAGTATAAAGTTGTATTTTGATGATTAAACTTTATAATTTCAGATTCTATAAATGTCATAATTTTCAGATTTTGTAAATTTTATAACCTAGAGTTTTTAATTATTGAAAATCATGATTTTAGGGTTTTTATGAACAATTGATTTAGAGCTTTTATAGTAATGATGTTTTGAAATTTTGGTGATTATAACTACTGATTATATTAACTTAATTCCAGATTATTTTGAACACGTAAATTCGTGTTTTAATTTTTAGATTTCCGTTCGTTAATATTAATCCCGTTTTAATCCCGATCAGGTTCTGAACTCATCCGATTTTGATGAAAAAGTAGTTTTTTCATGTGGAAACAACGTTTTAAGAAAGCCACACTACCTTTGGTAACGATTACCACCCTCTCGTGGCCAAATTCAGTCTCTAAATATGATTTTTGGGCAGTTTTTAATTTTAACGAAGTTTTATTTATACTTAAAATATTATCCTTGAGTTTGATTGATAAAATTAATTATGTTTAAAGTTAATTAAGCATAAATATATGTTTTATTGAAGTTTAAAGTGTTGGAAATAGTTTCTAAGTATTACTTTTGATGTTTTATAAAGAGGGTTTAATCACCCATTAAAAAGGGAGATTATTAGGGGTTTTTAAATAATTTTAAGATTTTTATTACTTTAAACTTGCTGTAATTTCATGTATAAGTGTATTTTAAGGTTTTTATGAAGAAAATTTAAAGAACTATATATAAGCCTTTAATTTTTAACTAAAGGGAAGGTTTTAAAGTGTTGTTTGATTTGGATTTTGAAGGTTTTAAAGTAAGTTAGTATTGCTGTAAATTTGATTGATTGGGTATTGATTGAGATGTTATTATTTGGTTTAGGAGAGGAGTTTATTGAAGGTGATTTCTAGATAGTAAAGTGGCATACCAATTTGTTTATTCAAGGTACGTATAAGTTACGAAACCTTGCTTGTAGGTGCATGTTTAAGGACGGATCGAGAACTTAGTATCATGTATAGGATTGACTGGGTTAAATTGTTTGGTTATACATTGTGAATTTCAAATGATGTGCACTAATTTTTAATGCAAGTATTATCCGTGCTCTAATTATGCAAGGTGCGCTTAAAGGCAAAGGTATGTGATTGGTGTAAAGATTAAATTATTACTCATTCATGATTATGCAAACA
>NW_018745420.1:0-25685 GCF_001683475.1 Chenopodium quinoa
GGGCATGGACATTCTGGTCCAATATACGCCTGCTACAGGCGGCAGAAGGTATATACTTGTTGCCGTTGACTACTTCACTAAATGGGTAGAGGCGGAGGCTGTAAAGGGAATCAAGACGAAAGATGTAATTTCATTCATTTGGAAAAACGTCATCACTCGGTTCGGGGTTCCCATGTCTATGGTTTTTGATAATGGTCCCCAATTTGAGACGCCTGTTCTCAAAAGCTGGTTGGGAGACCAAGGAATTGGACATTACTTTGCATCTGTCGGCCGTCCACAAGCAAACGGCCAGGTAGAAGCCTTTAATAAAATCATCTCAGACGGTCTCAAGAAAAAAATTGAACGAGCAGGCGGCCTATGGGCAGATGAACTACCACATGTTCTTTGGGCCATTAGGACGACTGAAAAAGGGCGACTGGAGAAACTCCATTCCTCCTAACTTATGGTGCAGAAGCTGTTCTTCAATAGAACACTACGAGCCGACTCTTCGAGTAATGCTATATGACGAAGAGGCAAACTGGGAAGCTATGCGCCTGGCATTAGATTCACTTCCTGAAAAGAGGGGCAATGCTGTTTTGCGCCATGAAATCTACCGCCTGAGAATGACTAGATCATACAACAAGAAAGTGCACAGGCGTCCACTCAAAGTAGGGGACTTTGTACTTAGAAAAATGGAAGCAGTTGGTAGGGCTAACGAGTCTGGCAAACTAACTCCCAACTGGGAAGGACCCTACGAATCTATGCGGAAGTCAGGGACGGTACCTTACCGTCTGGAAACACCAGACGGACAACCGTTGCCTCGAACTTGGAATGTAGATAACCTTAAGAAATATTTCTTTTGAATGATGTAAAGTAAAGAGCTACTTAATAAAGTTGGCACTTACTATTCAATTTTGTATTACGAGGGGCATGCCGTCTGTACCTTTACAGTCGGTTACTCTCCATTGAGTTTTTTCACTCTATCTTCAGAGGGGCATGCCGTCTGTACCTTTACAGTCGGCTACTCTCCATTGAGTTTTTTCACTCTATCTTCAGAGGGGCATGCCGTCTGTTCCTTTACAGTCGGCTACTCTCCATTGAGTTTTTTCACTCTATCATCAGAGGGGCATGCCGTCTGTACCTTTACAGTCGGCTACTCTCCATTGAGTATTTTACTCACAATACTTAGCTAAAAAGATTAGGGCCTGGCCGACCCTGTGCCTAACAGGCGGCTACCCTTCTTTGACTTAGCACCTACGTTCACCAAGAACTTACCAAGGCCACCGGCCGAATGATCAGACCAGGCGCCTAGTCAACTGATCTAAACTTTTAAAAACTAATCCGACCTGTCCCAACATTATAGCAGGCGTCCGGCGGCATCCATTCGGATGAAATTCGTCGCAGAGAGCAGCTCCCTTTTGGGTGGAACATTGTTCTATAAACTAATTACACGGCACCTATACGACTGTCCCAAAGGGCAACCACGTAGCCGTTTTTTGAGACAAGGATAACTCTATCACTAACCAAACCAGTGGTAGCAGTTGACATCTGAGTCAGATGACCGCCTGTATTACTTGGGATAAATGCAGGGGGTACTATTGAGATAATAGCCAACAAACATTGGCGAATAAAGGGGTCTAGCCGGCCTACGCCGCCTGGTACCTCTACTTCTCAAACAAAAGTGACGGCGACTGAGTAACTCCAAAGTTAACTCATAGTCACTCCTTCAAATTTGGTATGGAACCTAAAAAGTTTGAGTCGTCCGCCTGTTTTATACAAACAAGGGCACTCGAACCCCTATTCCTACTGGATAACCTATTGAGTTAATAGCCAACAAACATTGGCGAATAAAGGGGTCTAGCCGGCCTACGCCGCCTGGTACCTCTACTTCTCAAACAAAAGTGACGGCGACTGAGTAACTCCAAAGTTAACTCATAGTCACTCCTTCAAATTTGGTATGGAACCTAAAAAAGTTTGAGTCGTCCGCCTGTTTTATACAAACAAGGGCACTCGAACCCCTATTCCTACTGGATAACCTATTGAGTAAATAGCAAACAAACATTGGTAAATCAAGGGGTCTAGCCGGCCTACGCCGCCTGATACCTTTACTACTCAATCAAGATTGTGACGAAGACTAAGTAACTCCTATGTTAACTTAATAGTCACTCAAACTTAGTACTGAGCCTAAAAGGTACGAGTCGTCCACTTGTTTTTTAATAAACAAAGGCTCTCAACCAATACTCTTGCTAGGTTAACAAATAACAAATTAGAGGCCAACATTGGCAATAAAGGGAAACAACCGGTACCCGCCGCTTGTTTTCCTACTTAAATTCCTTGGCTACTTGGTAATTCTATTTACTTGGTCAAATTGAATAAAGAGTTCGAATACCGATTGATTAAATGGCCGACTGATCATCTATCCTGGAAACAGACAACCAGTCGTCCAGGGGCATAGGCGGCATACTTACTATTTGTACCTGTCTTAACGTTCGGCCATACACAACAGTCTGTCTAGTGAGCAAATTTCAAATACTTGGACAAATTTGAACAAAAACAAAAAATTTGATTAAAATGAGCCGGCCATAAAAGACCAGCAGAATATTCAAAACCCCGGCCCCCTGGCCGGGTAATTACAAAGCAAACGGCACGCAGGCCGTGAAAAGAAAAAATATACTTAAAGCTTAAGAAGGGGCAGTTCAGTATCAGCAGCAGCCGCCTGGTCAGCACTCTTCTTGCTGGACTCGGCCTTAGCTGCATCATCTTTTGATGCCTTACCCCCAAGTGGCACAAGCGCCACAACCGGCTCTTCCTCCTCCAACGCAACGTCCATCGCCTCTTCTTCAGCAGCCGCCAGGATCTGTTGATTATATATTTCCGAACACTGGCGGTACGTTCTTTCCCATGAGGCAAAGTCGGCACTGGGAACAGTCGTTCCCAGGTCATGCGTTGGATTTGGGCGGAGTCTTCCACCATCTCCCGGACGAGCTCTTGTTTCTCTTGCTCGGCCTTGTCCGAGAGCTCTTGGGTAAGACTCTTCTCCTGGTTCACCAGGCGTTCTTTTACGTTAGCCAAAGATTTCTCCATGGCTTCGTAAGAGTGCATTTTCTGACGAAGGGGCTTCAGCTCGGCTTTAAGTTTGGTGACGGTCCCTCCAGCTCGTCAACCTTCTTTTGGGCCGCCTCTAGCTGAGCCCGAACAGCGGCGGTCGCCTGCGCCTGATAATAAAGAAGATCAATGGTCAGTACTTCATTTTGGGCAATTTGAAACATTGCTTTATCACAGCTGGAGGCGGCCATAGCCTTTGCGGCCTTTACCTCTTTGTTTTTCCGATCAATCGGCTTGCGAAGGCTGTTGACTCGGAGCAGGGCCTAAGTACAAAGAAAAACAGGCGTCAGTTTCCAATCAAAAGGGTTAACAGGCGTCCTGGAACTTCAAAAGGGTATACCTCAGCTAGGATCCCCGAAATTCCATCGAGGTCAAGGGTGCCGGCACCCTTGACCGCCTCCCTGTCAGAGGGAGGAACTACTTTAACCATTGACTTGGCTACCTCAACCAAGTCAAGTCCCTGGGGGCCGGCTGCATTAAGCAAAAGGAAAAACAAGTTAGACCTAATCAAGAAGGAAGCAAGAGTGAGTTTTTACAAGCAAGTGTCCATACATCTAGGCGGCCCCGCCTGGGTTTTTTGAAGAAGTGGCCGGCTGCTTCTCAGCCGCCACTGTTTTCCTGGAAGACCCAGGAGAGCTTGCAACAGTCGTTCTCCGGGCCTTGGGGTCCGGCTGTTGCGAGGAAGAAGCCCTTGGAGTGCCAGACTGAAAACAAAAAGAGTTAGTATATGCATAATACAACTTAAAGGGGAAGTGTTTTCAAAGCTTACCAAGGGTGCCTCCTTGCTGGGGGAGTCGGCGTACGACTGCTTCATTAGCGAAACCCGCAGCATGGCCGCCGCAGTCTTAGATGCTGTTATTTTACTCATGGCGTCGGCTGAAAGAAATAAACAGCAAAGTTAGTAAAAATCCCAAGTAAACAAGGCGTGAGAAAACAGAGTATTCGTCAGGCCGGCTACCTCTAGAGCACCGACTGCCGAGGCCACAGGCGGCCAAGAAGTACTCATCATAGAGCCACTTGAAGCTCGGGACGCAGTGTAGGGGTACTTGCTCTCGTACCCCTGAAGTAGAGTTCACCCTAGTCTCTACTTTGAAGAGTCCTTTGTCTAGGATCTCTCTTTTAGCCTTTGGGGGAACAGGCGGCATGCTGCGGCCGCCTGCAAGAAGAGGCGGATCCCTGTTCCACTTGTTAAAACGTTTGTTCAGCTCCGTGTCTGAACTCTCGATAATAAGGAAGGTGTTCCGCCAATCCTTCCATTTGTTTGCCTTACCTCTCGTCATGAGGTAACCCCTGTGGCTTGTTAGTTGATACCAGCCGGTACCTCCCGACTTAGGGGTCCGGCTGAGATAGTTCATGTGGGCGAAAGCCTCAAAACTTGGCTCCACCCCGTTCAGTTCGCACCCGGCCACATAGCCGAGTACGTTTACCCAAGAGTTGGGGGCTAACTGCCATAACCCCAGATCATACCCATCTAAAATCCGCTGAACAGCCGGATGTAATGGGAAGCGCAGACCAGCTTTGATGGCCGCCACATAGCAGCCAAAACAGCCGTCACCATAGCTGGTACCAGCCGGCCAGACGACAGTATCTTCTGGATCCGGTACAAACAGTAAATACTCCGGGCCCATTTTGTGGTTAGCAATAAAGCTCGCCACGTTGTCTCGCATGGTTGCGATCCGGCCCCGGGGCACCCTGCAGTAGTAGGGGGTGTTTTCCTCTCTGTAAGAGGCGGACGGCTCTGCCCAATTATCCCCTTCTCCACTGCATGGGAACTTCTCGCTTCTTGTAGGCGGTTATGTTTTTCTTCTGAGTCAGAAGAACTATGCTCAGAAGAGCTGGAATCGGACTCGTCCCCTGACGAGTCCGAAGAGGACGACTCCTCCCCTCTCCTAGAGGGGCCCGCCTCCTCTCCCTTAGAAGGAGCAGAAGGTAAATTAGACATGTCCACGGTTAGATGAGAAGGGAACACCTTGGTCCTCTCTCAGAACTGTCAGCTTGACAGTCGCCTCGTTCCACATCTGGCGCCTGGTCAGATGTTTCGCTAAGGAGTACCCTTTGGGAGGAGCCGTCTGAGTTTGATATTCTAGCAGTCTTTTTTGTTCTGGCCATCACGTTCTGCATAGACACAGATTCAGTCGGACTTTGTATAAAGGGCAAAGATGGGTCCAGAAAAGGGCAGGCGGCACTCCTAGTCCTAGATTCAGCCGTCCCGGTGACCGCTGATCACTAACTTAGGGCGTGTCGTGTGCTTCCATGGTGCCATTTCAAAAAATAAAAAGAAAATTAAGAGTAAGAGAACTGAGTTACCTGAACGGATGACAGTTGATGAAGTCCTGAAAGTTCGGGTCAGTCGGCTTGTCAGAACAGGCGGTAGGCAGAAAAAGTCCGAAAATGTCAGAGCAAGTTCAGGGGTCCGAATGTTCTCGCAAAAATTCTCAAATGTGAAAATGACCGAAGTCAGCACTTCCTTTTATAGGCAAAATGAGAAGGCGAAGGGTCGCTTCCGAATTCAAATTTGGGCGGGAGAGTCTCCCGGCCGTCTGCAAGGTGACACCTGTAACGGGCCGTCGCCTGTCACCGTGCGACGCCTGTCACAGGCGACACGTGACCAGTCGCGTGCCACCTGTGAGGGGCAAATGATTAGGGGATTTTTATCCACCAAGCGCCGTTTGACAAGTGGACCAACCAGGTTCCGCCACGCGTCCTCCACGGACCACTTAAGACACGCCACGTGTCCACCCATGCCAAATGGGACAACCGGCCATCAAGGCCCATTTCAGTCTAGAAGCCCGATCGGCCATAGGTTTACCTTAAACCTAGAGAGTTGCACGCTTCCCAAGGCTATAAATACTCGATTAATCCTCATTAATCAAGGACCGAATAATTGACAGAACACACTAATAACCGGCTGATCTCGCTAGCAAAGCAGATTATCTACATTAAATACTCTCACCTAGAGAGACTTTTTACTTTAATTTCTGTATTAATTACTCCTTAATCAGGTACTAACTTGACCGTTGGAGGCGGAGCTCTCAGGAGTCTCCGTTATTTTGCAGGTACAGGCGTCCGGTTCCAGTCTCGGAATTGTAACTCTCCCGCAGGACATCAGAAAACCCCGAAACACTTATAATGTAATATACAACTTGTACAATTAATATAATATCAATTAAATTATAATAATATGTTAATAACTAAGTTATATCTATATAATCAATATTGAATCAAAGAATGTTTTAATACTATCATAAAATAGTTTAAGTCACATACTTTGAACAATGTATTTGATAATCAACAACATTATCAATTTAGTCCCTAGTAATAGTAAACAACTCAAATCTTATGACAACATTAAAATGATTCATACCAAAAACTAATAAAAGATAAATAGTAAATTACTCAAAACAAAATTCCCTAAATTAGGCCTATCTAAGCAAATTATAATTGGATCAAATTTATAAGGTAACAAAATCAGTTTTTCTTGGTTTTGCGATGTGGACACGAAAAGAGGAAAACAAGTAATGATGTAGGGAAATGAGCTACGTAATTGATTTGTTTATGAAATGTATGGAATGCAAGCATGGATTTAAGCACTTCAAAGATTAAATACTCAAGTTGATCAATATTGGCAGTGAAAGGTTGTTCATCATAGGGTTTGGTTTTGGGGAGACATTATTAGGTGTTTATAGAAGCCCCCACTTTGAATGAGTTTGTAGAAACGTCAGTTTTGAAAACGATAGTCAAAGTAGTAGATAGGAACATAGAATGATTTAAGACGTTTTGCGATCCTAAATCACTCTTTATATGCCGATACTTGCAGAAAAATGTTAGTTCCATAGATAAAAGAGTAAAGGGATAGATTGCTTATCTGACACCAGTGTATCGGTGACAAATGAGTTTGGTAGCTTCCTATACTTGAAGGAATCCACTGGATGACGTTTTGTTGAGATACTTTCCATGGTCGACAAAATTCAACTGATGAGTTTGGTAGCTTTTTATGTTTGAAGAAATCTACCAGATGATACTTTAAATTTTTGTAGAAAGTCAACATATGAATTGATGGTTTTCTATGTTTGAAGAAACCCACCGACAATACTTTCCATGCTTAAGGAAAGTCGACAAATGATATTGCCAGTTTTCTATGCTTGAAGAAATCTACAGGATGATACTTTCCAGTCTTGAGGAAAGTCGACATATTTATGATGTTTTCTATGCTTAAAGAAATCAATCGATAATACTTTCCATGCTTGAGGAAAGTTGATAGATGATTTTGGCAGTTTTCTATGGTTGAAGAAACCCATCGGTTGAGATACATTATATGTTTGAGGAGAGTCGACATATGATATAATCGTTGACTTCTTCGCTTTGAGAGATGACAACGACCGACAATTTTCCATGCTTGAGGAAAAACTTGTCTAATAAGATTGCAAGTCTCTGTGTATCGAGAACCTTGCGCTAAGAAATGATGGTGGTTTGATTGTCCCGAATGTGGGTTGTAGTTGGTTCGATTGTCCTCTAACGTAGGTTGTAGATTGTTCGCTTATCCCCGAACGAGGGCTGTAACTGAGACCTACAAAATAAAATTTGCCAAGGGACTCGTATAGACTATGATTGACTTGACCAAGCTTGACTTGACATGACATGACATGTGTATGACTTGTGAGTGTGTGTGTGTGTGTGTATGTGTATAATTTGAGTGTGTGTGCAGACACAAGCAAACAAAAATGCAAAAGAAATTTTTTTTTGTCATTTTTGTCATGAGACGAGTGGAGGGTACCGACTTTCTCCCAAAAAAAAAGACATGAAAACTGAACTTTTGTTTTTGAACTTCCCTCAATGAGAAAATTTTAAAAAAAGTTTTTCGAACTTCCCTAAAAGAAAAGACATGAAGAAGGGAAGAAGTTTTGAACTTCCTTGTTGAGCAAGATGAAATGAATCATATGGATTAAATTGCTTTTATTGAAGATAATGTATGCAAGATGCATGTTCTTAGGCCAGGTGGCTAAGGACAATTATATCATGTGACACGATAGATGAATGAACTTAGGTCATGGAGCTAAGCATCATATATGGTGTAAAGAAAAGATCTTTAAATTCACTTAGGTCTAGAAGCTAAGCACGTATATAGATGAAGTGATTATTGTACAATGAATGTTGCTTAGGTCAAGGAGCTAAGCATGATATTCTTTATATTATTACAAATCATTGATATATAAATGGTACTCAACACATTATGTGATGCGTGAAACAATGAACATTGCTTAGGTCAGGAAGCTAAGCAAGTATACAATGTTTCTTTTAATAAATGTTGTCTTGAAATATGATGAAGCTTGCACAGTGTTGAAACAAGATTTCATGAAAAAGGGTTCTTAAAGGGAAAGATGATATGGATATGGATGTGTGAGGGAAGTGTGTGAATGTGATACTAAGGTTGGCTGCAAAGGTTATGGTGATAGAAATATATGTTAGAAGAGTCAAAGATGATGACTCTTTAGGTTGGGTAAGCTAATGTGATGTGGGTTCAAGCCCCCAAGTCTAGCTCTAAATTGGTAAGGGTAAGCATTGGATATCCTTCGACTCGATCATGCATATGAATGTGGTCGCACCTTAATGTGAGGTTACCTACCTATCCGTTAGAAATTAGGCCAACTGTAGCTCTAACTGAACTTTGGACAAGTGTATGTACACCTCAAAGAGGTCTTTCAAGGGTTTTAATGTGATTAAGTTGATGGTTTAAGGAAGAAAGGGTTAAAAGGCTCAAGACCCGAGAAAAGCCTCCTAAGATATGCAATTATGTATTGGACTTTGCAAGTTTTATTTTTCATATTTTTTTGTTTTGAATTTTTTTTCATTCTTCATTCTTTTGAATCAATGTAGGCAATCTCGGATCATGCGGTCCATCACTCAATTGTCATTCATGTTTCTCAGGCACGGTACCAAGCACCGATGAGAGATGCAATTTGAGACATGTTCATATCGAAGACATTGAAACACTTGCCTTTAGACATTGTTTTTTTTATTTGCTTTTTTTTTTTTATTTGAACTTGCTTTCTGACTATTACATAAATTTCACACCTTCTCATCCCAGAGTTAAGTGAATGTGGGTTGAATAAATAATAAGGTCAATCATTAGACGAGGCTCAAAGTGGTTGACGAAGAAATGGATATGTGATTGAATGGTTAATAGGGAATGACAGGGTTACAAAGGTGCCTCAAGTCATTGGTGTACCTTGTTTTTAGTTCGGAAATTGATTTTTTTTTTGGCATAAGAAAGTCATGATCGAGATATTAAGGAATAATGCTCTTGTTATTGATGGAAATGGTGAATCAACAAAACACAATGATCAAAGAACATAAAGGGAAATCTATGCTAGACTATAGACACCCAAATGCGTCTCCCAAAAATAAAACCAGTGATGAATACCTTTATTGTCATTTGTTATCAAACAAAGCAAAAGTGTGAAAAGTCTAGTGATGAGGATGTTTTTGATTAAAATATCTCTTTTTTTCCATTTTTGAAAGTATTTCTTTACTTACCCTATTTATGAAAAACGCGCATTCTAGTTTAGTTTTGTCCATAATATGGGTCCAATAATAGTGTTGTTGGATGAAGCACTAGTAGAAAAACGTAAATTTGCGTCGCCATATTTGCGTAACTCATTAGAAAGAACGAAGCAAATGTTAAATTTTACCATCCTGAAAAATTATTTGCGTCGCATATTTATCAAGAAGAGACGCAAATAACTGTTGTATTGCAGATTTTTATTATTTGCGTCGCTCTTATTTATTGAAGCGACGCATATAATAATCTTATTTGCGTCACTCATTTATTGACAAGTGACGCAAATGAGTGAGTGAATAAATTGTGTCACTCTTTTAATAAATGAGCGACGCAAATGACTAATGTACATCATTATGTTTTTGTTATTTGCGTCGCATTTTAATAATGAAATGTCGCAAATATATCTTTTGCATTTATGTTATTTCAGAATTTTGACCTTAGTTTTTCACGCCTACCTTCCACTAAACAAAAAGAAAAAAAACAAGTTGCTACTCCAGTGAAATTCTACAGCCAAAACACCCACAAATTCGACCCTTAAATCCAACAAATTCGGCCAAAAAAAACACCGATTCCTCAGCAAATTCAACATTCAAAATCGCAATCAAGTTGAAGACCTATAATCGGCAGCAAATTGAGCAATTTTGAGCAAAAATTTGGACCAAAAACCCTAAGAAATTCGAACCCATAAACCCCAGAAAAATTGAGCATTTCCCACAAAAATTCCCCCATTTTGAGTAAAAAATCTACTCAAAACCATAGGAATTCGAACCCTAGAAACCCAAGAAATTCAATTAAGAATCCTGGCCTCATATTCGAGCAATAACTGCAAGTTTCGACTGGAAAAATCGATTAATTTCGCCCCTAAAAAACCCGAGGAAGTTCTAGCAAATTATAGCAACAATAATTGAAGTTTGATTAGTGTAGCAGTTCGACATTGTTGAATTTGTTAAGTTTATTTCACCTAAGGTAAGATTTCTTGTATATAGTGAAGTTGTATTTTTTTCGTCCATTTCATTAGTTCTGTTCTAGGGTTTTTTTTATTTTTGATTTGTGTTTCTATAATGCGGAAACATTTCATGAAATTGAAGTCATAATTGCTATATAACTCAGAATATGGTTTGAGGGAATGGCTCATTCATTTAGTTTAAAATGCAATTTATAATTTCTGAAAATGGTTTGCAGTTTTGTTCTTTGAAAATGTGTTGAAAATGTCAATGAAAATGTCAAAAAGTATTGAGAATGTTACAAAAGTTAAGTGATAACATATCAGAACAGAATCTGATGACGAGACTAGAAACGCTTACTTATTTTGATCTTAGTCAAAACACTCATAAGAGATCAGAATCTATAGGTTGAGACAGTCATCATCGCGATCAACTGAAGTTAGCTTCTGTCATTCTGATCTCAAGCTAACTAATAATGATACAACTATATATGTATATATAGTCTATATCCTCTACTAGATTATTGTTATGTATGACTCCGATTTATTGGGTTTCGCCGAAGCTTTAAAGAATATGGCATCCTTATGATCATTGGCAGCTTTGATCTTCCAACTTAGCTATGTTTGAGTTAGTACTTGAAGGCGTTGAAGCTAAGGATCAAATGAGCAAATTGCTAAATGATGCATGGAGCTTTTGTTAACTATGTTCGTTTAAATCTCTAAAAGAAAAAAAAAACTATGTTGGTTTAATATATGTAATTTTTTATGGCAGATTCATAATTATGCGGAAGTGAATTCTACAAGTTGCTCGAGGTTCTGGTTGTGACAAACGATTAAGGCGGTAGTACGCATACGAGATTGTCTTCACTTGTGGTATATATATCTGAAGCATTCTTTGCAATATTAACTTATTTATTCTGGTTGGTATAATGATTGTGAATTGTATGAGATTTTTAATTGTGATATAATTGATTGGAATTGCAATAATACTTGCATCATTGGCTTAGATACCCGTTCAGGGCTTACTCATTAGGAGTAAGTCTTGAATAGTCCCCGATTTGGGACTGTTCTTGAATGTTCTATCTCATTTAGGTGATAACTACTTGAACTGTTTTTGGGTCTAAGAAGATCATGGCTCACTATTTCCCGATTGGTCTCTGGGTACATATGTAGATAGCCGATTATCTACATTGTGTGCTTGGAGAACTATAGGGAAATGCTGCCGGATTTTCTTTAGAACCAAACTTTACAAGTAGTTATTAGTGAGATAGGACATTCAAAAATGGGTTAGGTTGGAGTGATAAGGACCTTATTGGATCATGTCGTTGCATTTACATGAGATAAACTTTGAATGAAAATGTTTAATGCCTTATATTCTTGTTTATGGTTAAGGAGATATATATGATAGAAAATATACACATTATCTTAAAATTAATTTTGTTATTCAGTGGTTGAAAATGGATCGAAGTTGGATGTATGGTAAACAAAATTGTACAAGTTTTACGAGGAATTGAAGAGTTTAGCACTGTTGCCTTAAAAACACCAAACAAGGAATAAATCAAAGATTATTCTTTGTCCTTGTTGTGACTGTAATAATTCGAGGGGATATCGTGATATAGTTGATATTAAAGATCATCTAATTCGTTGTGGGTTTAAAGAAAACTACACAAGGTGGACATGCATGGTGAGAGCATATATATTGAGGCAAGTTCTAGTTATTGTCTAAGGGAAGATGAGAATCATTGTGACGATGATAATGAACACCAAGGTGAGGATATCGATACAGCTTATATTGGAGTTGAAAGTGAGAGTGAAGTGGAGAAGGACAAGATAGATGAAATGATGCATGATGTTGAAGACCATTTCATAGAGTGTCCCCAGACATATGATAGTATTTTGAGAGCTGCAGAAACCCCGTTATATCCTGGTTGTACAAAGTTCACTAAACTTGGTGCTATTATGAAGTTTATTCAACTTAAAGGCGAGCAATTGTTGGACTGACAAGGGTTTTACGCAGTTGTTAGAAGCCTTAGTAGAAATGTTTCCCAAAGGGAATGAACTTCCAAACTCCACCTATGAGGCCAAGAAACTTATGTGCCCCTTAGGTATGGAGTATGAGAAGATACATTCTTGTCCCAATGACTGTGTGTTGTATCGAAATGAGTATGCTGATTTGCATGAGTGTCCAAGGTGTGGAGTTTCTCGTTACAAGATGAATGATACTGGTGAGTTGTGTAAGAAAGGGTCTACGGCTAAGGTATTATGGTATCTTCCAATTATACCGAGATTTAGGAGACTCTTCTCGGATGAAAAAACTGCAAAATTATTGAGGTGGCATGCTGATGGGAGGAAGAAAGATGGGTTAATGAGGCGTCCTGCTGATTCACCGCAATGGAGGAACATTGATCGAAAGTTCAAGGACTTTGGTGAAGAAGATCGAAAATCTCAGGCTTGGTCTCAGTATAGATGGAATGAACCCATTTGGGATACTAAGTACCCAATATAGAACTTGGCCGGTTCTACTAACTATCTACAATTTGCCTCCTTGGTTATGCATGAAGTCTAGATACATTATGTTGTCCCTTCTAATATCTAGGCCTAAACAACCTGGAAATGACATTGATGTGTATCTAGCGCCTCTCATTGAAGATTTTAAATTGTTATGGTATGAAGGTGTCCAAATGTTTGATGCATATAGTAAAACAAATTTCACTTTATGTGCCATGATTTTTTGTACGATAAATGACTTCCCAGCTTATGGGAATTTGTCGGGGTACACTGTGAAGGGAACAACTCCTTGCCCCATTTGTGAAGATGATTTGGAGGCATTACGCCTAGACAATTGTGGCAAGCATGTATATATGGAAAATCGCAGACATCTTCCCTGAAGACCACCCTTTTCGATTCAATAAGGATTCTTTTAATGGAAAAGTGGAGTTGAGAGAAGCTCGTGGCCTTTACGTGCAAGTGAGGTTTATTAGCGGGTCAAGACATTGAGAATGAGTTTGGTAAGCTTACAAAAGCAAATCAACTGGGGTTACAAGAAGAAGTCTGAGCTATGGTCTCTTCCATATTGGAGACATTTGGATGTTAGACATTGGCTAGATGTAATGCATATTGAGAAAAATGTTTGTGATGCCATTGTGGGAACTTTATTAAATATGCCAGGAAAGACAAAGGACAGAGTTAAAGTAAGAAAAGACATGGCTGTTATGGGTCGTTCAGAGTTGGCACCTGAATGGAAAAACGCTGGTATCTTCCCCCAGCTTGCTTTACCTTGTCTAAAAGGAAAAAACTAGCTTTTGTGAGTCATTGCATGGTTTAAAGGTCCTGGCTGGATTTTATTCTAATTTTCGTAGACTTGTGTCAATGTTGACTTGAAATTGGGTGGCATAAAATCTCATGATTGTCATGTCTTGGTGCAACAATTATTACCAGTTGCCATTCGAGGAATTTTGCCACCTCAAGTGAGGTATACGATTACAAGATTATGTGTCTTTTTTAACACTATCTGTAGCAAGGTCATAAATCCACGTATTTTAGATGAGTTGCAAGCAGATGTACTTGAGACAAATGTGTCGATTTGAAATGTATTTCCCCCCATCTTTTTTTGACGTGATGCCTCATTTGGTTATTCATCTTGTACGTGAAATTAAACTTTGTGGACAGTGTGTATGAGATACATGTTTCCTTTTGAACGAGAAATGGGTGACTTAAAGGGAAAAGTCATGATCCGGCCAAACCTGAAGCTAGTATTGTACAACGAACAGTTGCTGAGGAAGTGGCAGCATGGGTTGCTCAATATCTTTCATGTTCACAGAAAATTGGGTTGCCAAAAGTCTCGACACGATCGGAGGCTTGGAGGTCAAGGTGCTATTGGCAAGAAAAGGATATCCATGGCTTTGAAATGAAAAATAAGGCCGAGCTTTTTGTGTTGCAAAATCTTAGTGAGGTTCATCCTTACTTGGACGAGCACATGCTTTTTCTTAAAAATAAATATCCTTCCAAAAGTGATCTTCAGCTGATAAAGAAGCATAATTGTTCATTCGTTACATGGTTCAAGGAACGAGTGATGTCCCAACTATCCACCACACCTAACGATATATCTGGCACATTGAGATGGTTGGCATATGGTGCTAAATATCAAGTCATGTCATATGAGGGATACGACATCAATGGGTATTCTTTTTACACTAGCCGACAAGATGACAAGTCAACAATTTCAAAACAGTGGTGTTAAAGTAGTAGGTTTGTCATCTGAGTATGTTAGTGCACATGATAAAACACTTGTGGATAAGAAGAAATTTTATTATGGAATCATTGAAGAAATAATAGAGCTGGATTATGTTGATTTCAAGATTCCTCTATTTCGATGTAAGTAGGATGATAGTAGTCGTGGTGTAAAAAAAGATGAACAAGGGAACTTGACCCTTGTAAATCTTGGTCGTCGAGGGCATCTAGCTGATCCATTTATATTAGCTTCACAAGCAAAATAAGTTTTTTACATGGCTGACCCAGCTGATTGTAAGTGGTCATTTGTTTTAGAAGGTAAAAGAAGGATACTTGGCAATGAAGATGTGGTGGACGAGGAAGAATATGATGAGCAATTTAATGAGTCACCACCTTCCGTTTGGAGCACCCCTCCAATAGTCGATGATTTTGACACAACGTTGAAACGAAAAGATCATAATGAAGGATTTTATGTCGTAAAAGAGAAAAATGAAGTAGGTATGAATTCTGTGATTTTTTTTTTCCAATATGTGTTACTAATTGCATAAATTGCTTATTATTGTTATGTGTACAAGTTTATAATTTAAAAATGATACAAATTGATGTCTTAATTTATTTATGTCTTTTTTTTCAGGTAAGTAATAATGGAGGATGAGGATATGCATAATCGTTCCATATCTTTGCAAGGTGAGGAAGTTGAGCACACAATCAATCACAATCAGAGCAGCAAACAACCAACTCTCAGAAGAAGAAAAAGAAGCTAAGAGGTCCTTCAAAGGGCCTGAAATCCATGCCTGGGGTTCCTAGAGTGCTTGAATGGGATGAATTGTGTTGACCCATTGGAAAGTGGGCAAAAGCATACAAAACTCATCTTGGTGAAATAAGTCATGCAAAGGTGTCTATATTGTATAAAGATTGGAATCAAGTTCCACAAGGAATAAAAGACAATTTGTGGGAAGATGTTAAGGTAATATTCACTATTAAATGTTAAATGTTATACTATTATATGATCATTTTTACATTATTTGAATATGATGAAAACAATTTATTTGAATATGATGAAATTATTTACTACCTTTTTTTTTTTTAATTTTTTTTGTAGAGAGAGTTTTTAAAAAAAGTCCTACGCACTTGTGAAAACAATTTATTTGAATATGATGAAAACAATTTATTTGAATATGAAGACAAGAAAAAAAAAGGTCCTACGTACTTGTGATAAAACTTGGAGAGATTTTAAAACAAAATTGGTCAGTGGTTGGATCACATGTACCAGGAATATGCCGAAGGAGAAAAGAATGCCGTATGTACCCTATGAGTTCATATTTGAAGATATGTGGAAAACATTTGTGGAGGAGCATAGTACAGATGATTTTAAGGTTTGTGTGTATTAATATCAATGATCATGCAGGTTATTAATACTTTGTTAACGGATTCTTATGTACTAATCTTCATTTATGCTCGTGAAAAATAGGAAATCAGTGAGAAGGCAAGACAAAGCCAGTCTTTCAACGAATACCTTCACCATTTAGGAGCCAAATCATATGGTGAAATGAATATTGTATGGCGTAGAAAGGGTTATATTTCCCATAGCATCTTCAACATCCAGTACTTCATCTTGTTCCTCGGTTGTGTCTAGTTTGCCGGATAGGACGTATGCTTGGCTTCTAGCAAGATCAATAGAAGATGATAAGGGAAATCCTTATTTGCCGAATGAGAAAACAAGAGAGGTGAAAGAATCCATTGTAAGTATATAAAAGTCTTTATTTCAATTTTTAATATATTTTGTTAAGTTTATGTATTGCAGCAAAAGTTTTCTAACTTGAAGTCTTTGTGTAGGATAATTGGAGAAAGCAACAAGCTTGATGGAAAATTTGTTCCTAATAGGCATGATGATATCTTATCTCGTGCCCTTGGGAAAAGAGATCGTAATGGTCTGGCAATAACATTTGGAAGTGGAATTGGCATTAAAACTGTATGGGGATGTGGAGATAGGCGTAGTGGCCGACGTGTAGGAATTCGGAGATGCTGAGCTGGAAGAATTAGAGGCAAGAGTAAGCCCGGAAGGTACGAGAGGAGACTATGCAGGAGATGGATTCTAAAATGGATTCCATGGTTTCAAGAGAAGTTTATGTTATTTGCTAAACAAATTGTATTCAAATTCCAACTGAATTGATGGAAAGAATAACATAGGCCGAACAACTCAACAAAATCCTAGTAGTTGCCAATCAATGGGTGATGATCCATTTGCAAACATACAGGTATCCAAAACTTTATTATTTTATATTTTTTATCTTTTTTTTGTAATGATTTATGACTGCGACATACTTTTAACTTTATAACTTTGTTTCCTTTTCTTTTAATAGTGATTTTTTTCTATCATTGTAAGGAACCGGTTCCATGTCGACTATCATTGTTGAAAAATGACTCTGAGAAAGTCATTGTCGCTGAAGGTACATATCATCAGGAATTAATCCTTGATCATCATAGTAACCTCCTTCCAGATCACGTGAGGGTAAGTGTTGATGATTTTTTTGACGAGTTCAAAGATTCTCGGTTCAGTTCCTTCTTCCGTCATCAAGAAACTTAAGCATGCTCATGGTACATTTACCCAATGGCCGAAAGACTTGGTTTCACTCATGCATGACAAGGTAAATTATTTTTGTAACAATTTACTTATAGTTTGCCATACAAAATATAGCAAATTGTTTAATAGATTTACTTTACTATTGATTAGGAATTCATATCAAATAAGAACGTTGATAACAACAAAGCGGCCAAAGAAAATATGCAAGACAAACTGAAAGTAGTTGAAAGTGGTCACGAAACAAAAGAGTCCAACACCAATCCAAAAAAAGTTTTTCTTATGGATTATGCTTTGGAAAACTTGTCCTAGAAGTGTAGTCTTTGAATAGTTTGTTATCTTCATTACCCGAAGGTGAAACTATTAAGGTAAAGGTTGATGCTTGGACCTTTAGTTATGAAGATAGTAAGGACATCATTATCAGACGTGAAGATGTCAATCAACTTCTCACGGGAGCTTGACTGAATATTTCAGTTTTGCAAGTTTTTATGATGTAAGATATTCAAATTTCACTCTTCCCATATATACTTATTTATTACCATTTATAATGTTATTACATGATATATATGTAGGGCCATGAGTGACTTACTCGATACGGTGGATGTGGATTCCATTGGATTCATGTGTCCGGAATGATTTCAGAAACCTATTTGCATAGTGATACAGATCGTATCCTACTATACATGACACATGTGATGGAAAAACAAAAATCTTAGTAGTTCATCTTATGCCCATACCATAAAAAGTATAAACTTTGAACTTGTATTTATTTGAACTTTGCAAATTATTGATATTATTTTACTCTTTTACAAATGTGTGTCTAATTTATTATGTAGGAATCATTGGGTTCTTTTGTTCTTATGCATGGCTAAGCGTGATGTCATCATCTTTGATTCTTTGAGGCAGAAGCGAAATTTAGCAATTAAGTTTGCAATGACAAAGTAAGTCTAGTTTGTTATTAATGTCATGATTTTATGTGTGTAAGGATATTATATATGTTATTTGTTTCAAATGTGTAACACTTTTCGAAGTTTCAAGGCATTAAGTGGACAATCTAGGGGAAGTAAATTGACATGGCATATGGGACAGGTTACCTTAATTTCTTACCCTAACTTTTTGTTTCTTAATAATTTAAGTATAGAAATTTAATTCAACTTATATATATATTACATGTAGTGTCCTCAACAATTGGGTGGATGTGAGTGTGGCTACTACGTCATGCGTTATATGTACGAAATACTTCAACATCACCAAAGCAGTGAGGATCTTATTCAGGTATGAGTTGTCAAATATTTCATTTTTTTTATAAATACAATTTGATGTTAGCTACAATCTTGAATTAAATCTTTCCTCTTGTATATTTGTTGTGTTGATAGGATTTTTCAAGAACTACACCGTACACCGAGGAGGAGATAAATGCGATTCGAGATATTTGGGTAGAGTATTTTATATGTAATGTTGAACTTTAGATTTACACTTAGCGCATGTTGGACTCTTTTTTGGATTATAGGCTTGACATGAAAAATTTTGGTTAATTGGTGTCAGGATGATGAGTATAATGTCTATGATATTGAGATTTAAATTATTGGACAGTTGTTAATATAATGTCGTCATTCCCAATTTTATGGGTAGGCCAAAATACAAAGGAGACTCTGCCGAAATTTACATTTGCATTATTCAATAATATTGCATTTTAATTTCAATTATATTAGCGTTAGCATATAACTTTATACCACTAGCAAGGAAAACAGGTACTACAAACATATACAAGGCAATTATTATAAAAAAAAAAAATCACCTCATTTACGTCACTCATTAAACAAAGAAGTGACGCAAATAAAGCAATTTTTTTTGTCTAGTCAGTCATTTGCGTCACTCCTATATAAACAAGTGACGCAAATAACAAACAAGAATTTTTATAAGAAGAGTCATTTGCGTCGCTCCTTTATAAAGGAATGACGCAAATAAGAGTAATTTGAGTCACTCCTTTATAAAGGAACGACGCAAATAACTCTTATTTGCGTCACTCCTTTATAAAGGAGCGACGCAAATGACTCTTATTTGCGTCGCGCCTAGGAGCGACGCAAATGACTTTTCAATCATTTCCGTCGCGAGCAGTTGCGTCGCTCATAGAAGCGACACAAATACACTATAAATGAGCGACGCAAATGAGCCTTTTTCTACTAGTTAAGCTTGAAAAAACCTTTCGAACAATATATTATAGGCCCAATTCCGATGAATAATGAGGAAGTTATGGCCAAATTACTAAACTGGGCCCAAACAAGATTTTACCTACGACCCAATGATCATGTGGAGGGTCCAAAGGTTTAATCCTATTCCTAAATTAATAAGGATTAATTAGAAACTTCCATATGTTTCTAAAAAATCTTAATTATCCTTTTGATAAGATAAAGTCAAAGAGTTTGAAATTGAATAAAAGTTTCCTTTTTTTTAAAATCCTAATTCTATTCGAATTTAAAGATGTTCAAAGACAGTCTGATATTATTTTTGTGCCTCATAATCTTTATCCAAATATTATATCGTTGGATAGATTTTGAAATTATCTTTCCAATGATATATTATAATATTAATTACGAGCTATAACGAAAAAGATATGAATGGAATACGAAACTCTATCCAAAACTAACACCCTTCCACTATTTCAGCAATATCTTTTAATCTACAAAATATTTAAATCTTATTCTAATAAGGTTGGAAAGTAGATTTCAAGAGCTTTCCAACGACATATTATATGACTTATTTGGAGTTCTGGATCAAAAGATATGATAAAAATAAAATTCGCAAAAAAGTTGTCCCAGCGCCAAACGACAGGTCTGTCGCCTGGCGACGATACCTGTCGCCTGGCGATGAAACCTGTCACCTAGCGACAAACTTGTCACCTGGCGACGAACTTGTTACCCGGCGACAAACTTGTTACCCGGCGACGAACTTGTCATCTTGCGCTGCTACTGTTAACAGCGTTAGCGCCAAACGATGGCGTTGTCGCCTGGCGACAAGTTTGTCGTCTTGCGACAGTGTCAGCGTCTGAAATCGACGTTATTTTCTCGCGCCGAATTCTTCCACTATCGAGCCAGAAATCTACCTTCTTGTTTTTACTAGTTTGCTAGTACTGTTTGCTCGGTTTTACTTCTTGATTGAGTTTATCCCTTTTTTCTGAAACCAATATGTGTTCTACATATGGACATAACCCTCTGGGAGTTTGTGCTCCATCTACCCAATCGAACGCTCCTGGCAATGAAGGGTACATCCAAGATTGTTGAATTCACCAAACTATGGAAGCGAGTTTTAACTCTCGGGGTCCTATCCACACGCGCCAACCCTTCCAAAGGTAAGACTTCTGCGCGGTGCATCCAGACTCATAGCCATGGAACTTATTTAACTAACCCATATCCTGAACTTTAGAGAACTAGAGCCATGGTTAGGTTGCAAACTCATTGCATCATGTTGTGAATATTTGACTACTTGTGCATTATTTGCTTGTGCATACTTACATGCGATTAAAATAACCGTTTGGTTTGACTTGTAACTATGAATATGCTTAAATAAACTAACCAAAGACTAAAGGACTTTTCTTAATTAATTGATTAATTAATTTGAGTTAATAAATATGTCAAAAATCGAGTCATAGTTCCTTTGAGTCAACCCGGATTTTTATTCCCGTATACTGCACAAATGTCAACTTGTTTTGGTCATATCCGGAGTTCTAGAAAGAGTTACGAGTCATTAAACCTATGGATCTGTAAACCTAAGTTTTATCTTTAATTTGGCGTTGGTTTCGTCCCAATCAGAGTCACAGATAAAAAGTTACGACTAAAATACTACAACCTGTCCAGTGTAGTGCACATACATGAGGTCTTAACTTAGTTTGTTCGAGTCTAGTCACATGGTCATGACACAAGTCTTAACATGTCACCTAAACTCAATACCCTTAGCACACACTTTGTACATACTCTTTTCATACCATGACCCTGTTTTAGGTTCATGCATTAATCGTTTTCCCGTCATTTGAGTTGAGGGTCAATCCCATTTCTATTTCCTTCCATGTTCTCTTCCCATGCATTGCATGTTGAATAGAGCTTGAGTAAAAATAATAAAAAAAACGATGGTAGTGTAGTTAATTTGAAAGAATTTACACGGGTAGGTTGATCACTAAACATATGTGAGGTTTGACTTTCGTTGACTTTCTCTCTTCTCTCTCTTCTCCATGGTTCTTTGATTTTGATCGGTTTCTTCATCAATCTTGATCTCCGATGGCTAAGAAGAAGAAGCAGAACAATTCTACACCTCAATTAGTACAACATAGGAATTCTACTAATCCAGTTTTAGATACAATTTTGCAGAATTTGCGAAACTCAGGTTCTACTTTTGTTCCAAGCCCGATTCAGGAGGTAGATGAGCTTGTCACTTCGGCGCCGGCACCGGTCAATCCATCTTGTGGTTCTATTCCCCGGAGTGATGCTGAAACTATTGCACTATTTGCTGAAGCCGTTTCTAGACGAGCATCTTTGATTTCCAATAAAAAGTACCTAGGGTTTCTGGGTTTACTGTTCCATTGGATGCTGGAGCTGCTGCTCATTGATCTGAACCAACTGTTCCCGATTCTCACTCTATACCCCCCCCAGAATAGAACTTGCACAAGGATGGTGATATCGACCTAGCTCATTCTCTGGGAAGTTGACTACTAAGGGAGCTCCCCTGTTCTTTGTTGCCCCGGTGGTTCAAAATGGGAAACAGGTAGCTCAGCTGCAGGATTCTGAACTTATGGAAGGTAATAAGAAATGGTCTAGTGCTTTAGTTTTCTATGTTGTTGGTCATTATCCTACTATTGTTGTTGTTCATCGTTTTATAGCCCAACAATGGAATGATGTGAAAAAACCAGACATTTTTTGGCATGACGATGGGTATTTTATCATTAATTGTTGCTCAGTTAGTGATAAGGATACTATTCTTTGCTCTTGTCCGCATATGTTCATGGGAAAACCAGCAATCATTAAGCCTTGGAGTCCTAAATTTGATTTTGTTGCTGAGATTTTAAGAACTTTTCCATTATGGTTTAAGTTCCCAAACTTACCTTTAAATTGCTGGGGTCCTGAAACTCTTAGTCGTATTGGTATCTTGCTTGGTATACCAATTTGTTTTGATGAATGTACCACAAGACAACTAAGAGTTTCCTTTGCTAGAGTTCTAATAGAAATTGATGTTACCAAACCATTGCCTAAATCTGTATTTGTGGAAAGCCCCTCGAAGGAAACTCTGGAACTTAAGTAGTCTATGAATGGACTCCACCCTTTTTCTCTAAGTGCAATAAAGTGGGCCATAACTGTTCTGTCAAAGCTCCAATAGCTCCTAAGCAATCAGTGACTGCAGCTCCCAAGCAGTCAGTGACTACAGCTCCTAAATTAGTGCAGCAAGTCTAGGTTGCTAAGCCTAGTCAGGTTCCTGCTCCTGTTGTTGATGTTGATTCTTCTGTTCATGGGAAATCTGTTATCACTCCACAAGTTCATACTTCTCAAAACTCATATGAGGGTGGAGAATAGTTGGAAGGAAGACAAAAAGTTAGCAAACTAGGGTTAATCGGCCTGTTTCTACCTCTAATGCTTTTGTTGCTTTATTTGCAAATGAAATGGATGGTGCAGGTGGTTTCACTATAAATCCAAGCGGGGGTGAGGTTAATCCCCCTTTGGTGTCATGATTTACTCTATCTGGAATGTCAGGGGCCTGAATGACCCTGACAAAGTTGCCTCTATAAAGAGGTTGCTTCATTCTCATTCAGTTGATGTTATTGACCTTCTTGAAACAAAAGTCAAATAAAAAAATGTTTTCACTTACCAAATGAAGTTTGGCTCTTCTTGGCTTTGGGTGTGCAATTATGATCATTCTCCTAAAGGGAGGATTTGGCTTGGTTGGAATGCAGATAGAGTAACTGTCAATGTCTTAAAGATTCATGAGCAGTTTATACATTGTAGTGTCCTTTCTAAGGATATTTCTACTAAATTTCATCTCACTTTTATCTATGGGCTTCATTCTATTCATGATAGGCTTCCTATGTGGGAAGGGATTAGGAACATCTCTATTCAACATTCTCCATGGCTCTGTGCTGGTGACTTTAACTCTGTTCTTAATACTTCAGACAGGCTTCATGGTACTGATGTTACTGATTATGAGACTAGAGATTTCTAGAGTTTGGTTGATGATTTAGACCTCACTCAGGTCAAGACCAAAGGAGCCATCTACTCTTGGTCAAATAAGGCTCACACTGGTCCTAGAACTCTTTCTAGGATTGACAGAGTCTTTGGTAACCAAGCTTGGCTGGCCTCTCATGGTCATGTTGAAACTGTCTATCTTCCCCCTTCTTTATCTGATCACAGTCTAATTCTTTTGGATATTTGTCCTGCTCCTGCTGGGAAAGGTAGACCTTTAAGGTTTCTAAACTATATTGCTGATCATCTTGATTTCCTTGATACTGTTTCTCAAGCTTGGTGTTCTGTGGTTCTGTCTTGCAGAAGCTTAATTCTGTGAAGTCTAGTATCAAGTCTCTTAATAGCAAGCAATTTGAAAAAATTGCTGAGAAGATTGATCAAGCTAATGTTGAGCTTGCTGGAATTCAAAACTTAATGGCTCAGAATCGTGATGATTTGGATTTATATGTAAAAGAATCTGATGCTATTAAGGTTATCAAACACTAGAATGATATTCAAGAAAGCATCTTCAAACAAAATTCTAGGATCAACTGGATTAAGCTTGGAGATGGCAATTCCCATTATTTTTTCTTAGTGATGAAGAATAGACAAGCAAGGAAAAAAATTGACTCCATCTTTGACTCTATCGAGGTTTTGCTTAAGGATCCGGATGCTATTTCTCATGAGATTATTTCTTTCTATAAGTCTATTTTAGGGACTAAGGCTCCTTGGCTTCCTGCTGTTTATCTTGTTACTATGAGGAGAGGTAAACAGCTTTGCTCTGTTGCTTAGAGCTATCTCATTTAGCCTGTCTCTCATGCTGAAATTGATGCTGCTCTTAAGGGAATTGATAACACTAAAGCTCCTGGTATTGATGGCTTTAACTCCTTTTTCTTTAAGAGAGCTTGGCATATTGTGAAAGATGATATTTATGCAAGTGTTATTGATTTCTTTACTAAAGGGACCTTATGGAATTACACAACTATTACTCTTCTTCCTAAAATCCCTAATGCTTCCCATGTAAGGATTTTAGACATATAGCTTGTTGCACTGTGGTTTATAAGCTTATTTCTAAGGTCATAACTGCAAGACTTGCTGCTATCATTGGTGAGGTCATTGATGATGCTCAAGCAGGTTTTATTCCAGGCAAGCACATTGGTGACAATATCCTTCTTGCAACTGAGTTGATCAAAGGCTATGATAACAAATTTATTTCACCTAGATGCATGGTTAAGGTGGATCTAAAGAAAGCCTATGATTTAGTTGAGTGGGGATTCTTGATTACTGTTATGCAGGAGCTTGGTTTTCCTCAAAGTTTTATTAACTAGATCTGGACCTGTCTTACTTCTGTCTCTTATTCTATTTTTATCAATGGTTTCCCTGCCCCTCCCTTTGAAGCTAAGAAAGGTTTAAGGCAAGGTGATCCTATGTCTCCTTTTCTTTTTGCTATTGGTATGGAATACCTTTCTAGATGCCTTGATGAGTTTAGGTTAACTCCTGATTTTAACTTTAATCCTAGATGTGAAAAGTTAAACCTAACTCATATGATGTTTGCTGATTTGTTGATGTTTTCTAAAGCTGATAGTGTTTCTGTCAAGCTTCTTTTCCAAGCTTTCTTGAAATTTTCTGGTGCTTTAGAGCTTTCTGCTAACCTTGATAAAAGTGAAGTTTACTTTGGAGGAGTTTCTGTTGATGTTCAGACAGAACTTAAAGAGCTTCTTGGTGTTTCTCAAGGTTCTATTCCTTTTAGATATCTTGGGGTCCCTCTCTCTTCTAAGAATCTTACAATTGCTCAGTGTAGGCCTTTGGTGGAGAAAGTGACTGCTAGAATTCAAGGGTGGATGGCTAAACACTTGTCCTATGCTGGGAGGCTCCAGTTGGTTAAGAGTGTGATGTTTGGTATTCAGACATATTGGGCTCAAATCTTTATCTTACCAAAGAAAATTGTGAAAGAGATTGAGGCTAGATTCAGATGCTTTCTTTGGACTGGCTCCTCTGCTCCTGCTTAGAAATCTTTGATTTCTTGGAACTATGTATGTCTTCCTAAATTATGTGGTGGCTGGAACTTGCTTTCTCTCCCTGAGTGGA
>NW_018745421.1:0-24091 GCF_001683475.1 Chenopodium quinoa
TTATTGAATGTATTTGACTTTCATTTGATTCAATTAGGTTTGTTTGAATGTGTTTGACTTTCATTTGATTCGTTTAACTTTGTAGAACGCATTTCACTTTCATTTGATTTAATTAGCTTTGTTGAACGCAATTGACTTTCATTTGATTCAGAAAGCTTTATTTGAATGTGTTTGACTTTCATTTGATTCAATTAGCTTTATAGAATGCATTTGACTTTCATTTGATTCAAAAAGCTCTGTTTGAATGTGTTTGACTTCCATTTGATTTAATTAAGTTTGTTTGAATGTGTTTGACTTTCATTCGATTAAATTAGGTTTGTTTGAAATGTGTTTGACTTTCATTTGATTCAATTAGGTTTGTTTGAATGTGTTTGACTTTCATTGGATTCAATTAGGTTTGTTAGAATGTGTTTGCCTCTCATTTGATTCAATTAGCTTTGTTGAATGCATTAGACTTTAATTTGATTCAAGAAGCTTTTTTTGAATGTGTTTGAATTTCATTTGATTCAATTAGCTTTTTACAATGCATTTGACTTTCATTTGATTTAATTAGCTTTGTTAAATGTACTTGACTTTCGTTTGATTTAGAAAGCTTTGTTTGAATGTGTTTGACTTTCATTTGATTTAATTAACTTTGTTTGAATGTGTTTGACTTTTATTTGATTCAACAAGCTTTGTTTGAATGTGTTTGACTTTCTTTTATTTAATTAGCTTTGTTTGAATGTGTTTGACTTTCATTTGATTCAATTAGCTTTGTACAATGCATTTGACTTTCATTTGATTTAATTAGATTTATTAAATGTATTTGACTTTCATTTGATTCAGAAAGCTTTTGTTTGTGTGTTTGACTTTCATTTGATTTAATTAGCTTTGTTTGAATGTGTTTGACTTTCATTTGATTCGTTTAGCTTTGTAGAATGCATTTGACTTTAATTTGATTGAAAAAGCTTTATTTGAATGTGTTTGACTTTCATTCGAATCAATTAGCTTTGATAAATGCATTTGACTTTCATTTTATTCAAAAAGCTATGTTTGAATGTGTTTGACTTTCCTTGATTCAATTAGCTTAAATAGAATGTGTTTGACTTTCATTTGATTTAATTAGCTTTGTTTAATTGTGTTTGACTTTCATTTGATTCAGTTAGCTTTATTGAATGCATTTGACTTTCATTTGATTCAAGAAGATTTGTTTGAATGTGTTTGACTTTCATTTGATTCAATTAGCTTTTCTTGAATGTTTTGACTTTCAATTGATTCAATTAGCTTTGTAGAATGCATTTGACTTTCATTTGATTAAATTAGCTTTGTTGAATGCATTTGACTTTCATTTGATTCAGAAAGCTTTGTTGGAATGTGTTTGACTTTCATTTGATTTAATTAGCTTTGTTTGAATGTGTTTGACTTTTATTTGATTCAAAAGCTTTGTTTGAATGTTTGACTTTCATTTGATTCGTTTAGCTTTGTAGAATGCATTTGACTTTCATTTGATTTAATTAGCTTTGTTTCTGTTTGAATGTGTTTGATTTCATTTGATTCAATTAGTTTGTTTGAATGTGTTTGTCTTTCATTTGATTTAATTAGGTTGTTTGAATGTGTTGACTTTCATTTGATTCAATTAGCATGCATTTGACTTTCATTTGATTGTTTGAATGTGTTTGACTTTCATTTGATTCAATTAGGTTTGTTTGAATGTGTTTGTCTTTCATGGATTCAATTAGGTTAGTTTGATTGTGTTGACTTTCATTTGATTCAATTAGCTTTATAGAAGCATTTGACTTTCATTTGATTCAAAAAGCTCTATTTGAATGATTTTGTCTTTCATTTAATTTAATTAGGTTTGTTTGAGTGTGTTTGACTTTTATTGGATTCAATTTGGTTTGTTTGAATGTGTTTGACTTTCATTCGATTCAATTAGCTTTGATAAATGCATTTGACTTTCATTTGATTAAAAAAGCTCTGTTTGAATGTGTTTGACTTTTATTTGGTTCAATTAGCTTTATTGAATGTATTTGACTTTCATTTGATTCAAGAAGATGTGTTTGAATGTGTTTGACTTTCATTTGATTCAATTAGCTTTGCTTGAACGTGTTTGACTTTCATTTGGTTCAATTAGCTTTGTAGAATGCATTTGACTTTCATTTGATTAAATTAGCTTTGTTTAATACATTTGACTTTCATTTGATTCAGAAAGCTTTGTATGAATGTGTTTGACTTTCATTTGATTTAATTAGCTTAGTTTGAAAGTGTTTGACTTTTATTTGATTCAAAAAGCTTTGTTTGAATGTGTTTGACTTTCATTTGATTCAATTAGGTTTGTTTGAATGTGTTTGACTTCATTTGATTCGTTTAACTTTGTAGAACGCATTTGACTTTCATTTGATTTAATTAACTTTGTTGAACGCAATTGACTTTCATTTGATTCAGAAAGCTTTATTTGAATGTGTTTGACTTTCATTTGATTCAATTAGCTTTATAGAATGCATTTGACTTTCATTTGATTCAAAAAGCTCTGTTTGAATGTGTTTGACTTCCATTTGATTTAATTAAGTTTGTTTGAATGTGTTTGACTTTCATTCGATTAAATTAGGTTTGTTTGAAATGTGTTTGACTTTCATTTGATTCAATTAGGTTTGTTTGAATGTGTTTGAACTTTCATTGGATTCAATTAGGTTTGTTAGAATGTGTTTGCCTCTCATTTGATTCAATTAGCTTTGTTGAATGCATTAGACTTTAATTTGATTCAAGAAGCTTTTTTTGAATGTGTTCGAATTTCATTTGATTCAATTAACTTTTTACAATGCATTTGACTTTCATTTGATTTAATTAGCTTTGTTAAATGTACTTGACTTTCGTTGATTCAGAAAGCTTTGTTTGAATGTGTTTGACTTTCATTTGATTTAATTAACTTTGTTTGAATGTGTTTGACTTTTATTTGATTCAACAAGCTTTGTTTGAATGTGTTGACTTTCTTTTTATTTAATTAGCTTTGTTTGAATGTGTTTGACTTTCATTTGATTCAATTAGCTTTGTACAATGCATTTGACTTTCATTTGATTTAATTAGATTTATTAAATGTATTTGACTTTCATTTGATTCAGAAAGCTTTGTTTGAATGTGTTTGACTTTCATTTGATTTAATTAGCTTTGTTTGAATGTGTTTGACTTTCATTTGATTCGTTTAGCTTTGTAGAATGCATTTGACTTTAATTTGATTGAAAAAGCTTTATTTGAATGTGTTTGACTTTCATTCGAATAAATTAGCTTTGATGAATGCATTTGACTTTCATTTTATTCAAAAAGCTCTGTTTGAATGTGTTTGAATTTCCTTTGATTCAATTAGCTTATATAGAATGTGTTTGACTTTCATTTGATTTAATTAGCTTTGTTTAATTGTGTTTGACTTTCATTTGATTCAGTTAGCTTTATTGAATGCATTTGACTTTCATTTGATTCAAGAAGATTTGTTTGAATGTGTTTGACTTTCATTTGATTCAATTAGCTTTTCTTGAATGTGTTTGACTTTCATTTGATTCAATTAGCTTTGTAGAATGCATTTGACTTTCATTTTGATTAAATTAGCTTTGTTAAATGCATTTGACTTTCATTTGATTCAGAAAGCTTTGTTGGAATGTGTTTGACTTTCATTTGATTTAATTAGCTTTGTTTGAATGTGTTTGACTTTTATTTGATTCAAAAAGCTTTGTTTGAATGTGTTTGAATTTCATTTGATTCAATTAGCTTTCTTTGAATGTGTTTGACTTTCATTTGATTCGTTTAGCTTTGTAGAATGCATTTGACTTTCATTTGATTTAATTAGCTTTGTTAACGCTCTGTTTGAATGTGTTTGACTTTCATTTGATTCAACTAGGTTTGTTTGAATGTGTTTGTCTTTCATTGGATTCAATTAGGTTAGTTTGAATGTGTTGACTTTCATTTGATTCAATTAGCTTTATAGAATGCATTTGACTTTCATTTGATTCAAAAAGCTCTATTTGAATGATTTTGTCTTTCATTTAATTTAATTAGGTTTGTTTGAATGTGTTTGACTTTTATTGGATTCAATTTGGTTTGTTTGAATGTGATTGACTTTCATTCGATTCAATTAGCTTTAATTAACGCATTTGATTTTCATTTGATTCAAAAAGCTTTGTTTGATTGTGTTTGACATTCATTTGATTCAATTAGGTTTTTTTTAAATGTGTTTGACGTTCATTGGATTCAATTAGGTTTGTTTGAATGTGTTTGACTTTCATTCGATTCAATTAGCTTTGATAAATGCATTTGACTTTCATTTGGTTAAAAAAGCTCTGTTTGAATGTGTTTGACTTTCATTTGATTCAATTAGCTTTATTGAATGTATTTGACTTTCATTTGATTCAATTAGGTTTGTTTGAATGTGTTTGACTTTCATTTGATTCGTTTAACTTTGTAGAACGCATTTCACTTTCATTTGATTTAATTAGCTTTGTTGAACGCAATTGACTTTCATTTGATTCAGAAAGCTTTATTTGAATGTGTTTGACTTTCATTTGATTCAATTAGCTTTATAGAATGCATTTGACTTTCATTTGATTCAAAAAGCTCTGTTTGAATGTGTTTGACTTCCATTTGATTTAATTAAGTTTGTTTGAATGTGTTTGACTTTCATTCGATTAAATTAGGTTTGTTTGAAATGTGTTTGACTTTCATTTGATTCAATTAGGTTTGTTTGAATGTGTTTGACTTTCATTGGATTCAATTAGGTTTGTTAGAATGTGTTTGCCTCTCATTTGATTCAATTAGCTTTGTTGAATGCATTAGACTTTAATTTGATTCAAGAAGCTTTTTTTGAATGTGTTTGAATTTCATTTGATTCAATTAGCTTTTTACAATGCATTTGACTTTCATTTGATTTAATTAGCTTTGTTAAATGTACTTGACTTTCGTTTGATTCAGAAAGCTTTGTTTGAATGTGTTTGACTTTCATTTGATTTAATTAACTTTGTTTGAATGTGTTTGACTTTTATTTGATTCAACAAGCTTTGTTTGAATGTGTTTGACTTTCTTTTTATTTAATTAGCTTTGTTTGAATGTGTTTGACTTTCATTTGATTCAATTAGCTTTGTACAATGCATTTGACTTTCATTTGATTTAATTAGATTTATTAAATGTATTTGACTTTCATTTGATTCAGAAAGCTTTGTTTGAATGTGTTTGACTTTCATTTGATTTAATTAGCTTTGTTTGAATGTGTTTGACTTTCATTTGATTCGTTTAGCTTTGTAGAATGCATTTGACTTTAATTTGATTGAAAAAGCTTTATTTGAATGTGTTTGACTTTCATTCGAATCAATTAGCATTGATAAATGCATTTGACTTTCATTTTATTCAAAAAGCTCTGTTTGAATGTGTTTGACTTTCCTTTGATTCAATTAGCTTATATAGAATGTGTTTGACTTTCATTTGATTTAATTAGCTTTGTTTAATTGTGTTTGACTTTCATTTGATTCAGTTAGCTTTATTGAATGCATTTGACTTTCATTTGATTCAAGAAGATTTGTTTGAATGTGTTTGACTTTCATTTGATTCAATTAGCTTTTCTTGAATGTGTTTGACTTTCATTTGATTCAATTAGCTTTGTAGAATGCATTTGACTTTCATTTGATTAAATTAGCTTTGTTGAATGCATTTGACTTTCATTTGATTCAGAAAGCTTTGTTGGAATGTGTTTGACTTTCATTTGATTTAATTAGCTTTGTTTGAATGTGTTTGACTTTTATTTGATTCAAAAAGCTTTGTTTGAATGTGTTTGACTTTCATTTGATTCGTTTAGCTTTGTAGAATGCATTTGACTTTCATTTGATTTAATTAGCTTTGTTAACGCTCTGTTTGAATGTGTTTGACTTTCATTTGATTCAATTAGGTTTGTTTGAATGTGTTTGTCTTTCATTGGATTTAATTAGGTTAGTTTGAATGTGTTGACTTTCATTTGATTCAATTAGCTTTATAGAATGCATTTGACTTTCATTTGATTCAAAAAGCTCTATTTGAATGATTTTGTCTTTCATTTAATTTGATTAGGTTTGTTTGAATGTGTTTGACTTTTATTGGATTCAATTTGTTTTGTTTGAATGTGTTTGACTTTCATTCGATTCAATTAGCTTTGATGAACGCATTTGATTTTTATTTGATTCAAAAAGCTTTGTTTGATTGTGTTTGACATTCATTTGATTCAATTAGGTTTTTTTAAATGTGTTTGACGTTCATTGGATTCAATTTGGTTTGTTTGAATGTGTTTGACTTTCATTCGATTCAATTAGCTTTGATAAATGCATTTGACTTTCATTTGATTAAAAAAGCTCTGTTTGAATGTGTTTGACTTTTATTTGATTTAATTAGCTTTATTGAATGTATTTGACTTTCATTTGATTCAAGAAGATGTGTTTGAATGTGTTTGACTTTCATTTGATTCAATTAGCTTTGCTTGAACGTGTTTGACTTTCATTTGGTTCAATTAGCTTTGTAGAATGCATTTGACTTTCATTTGATTAAATTAGCTTTGTTGAATACATTTGACTTTCATTTGATTCAGAAAGCTTTGTATGAATGTGTTTGACTTTCATTTGATTTAATTAGCTTAGTTTGAAAGTGTTTGACTTTTATTTGATTCAAAAAGCTTTGTTTGAATGTGTTTGACTTTCATTTGATTCAATTAGGTTTGTTTGAATGTGTTTGACTTTCATTTGATTCGTTTAACTTTGTAGAACGCATTTGACTTTCATTTGATTTAATTAGCTTTGTTGAACGCAATTGACTTTCATTTGATTCAGAAAGCTTTATTTGAATGTGTTTGACTTTCATTTGATTCAATTAGCTTTATAGAATGCATTTGACTTTCATTTGATTCAAAAAGCTCTATTTGAATGTGTTTGACTTCCATTTGATTTAATTAAGTTTGTTTGAATGTGTTTGACTTTCATTCGATAAAATTAGGTTTGTTTGAAATGTGTTTGACTTTCATTTGATTCAATTAGGTTTGTTTGAATGTGTTTGACTTTCATTGGATTCAATTAGGTTTGTTAGAATGTGTTTGCCTCTCATTCTACTCAATTAGCTTTGTTGAATGCATTAGACTTTAATTTGATTCAAGAAGCTTTTTTTGAATGTGTTTGAATTTCATTTGATTCAATTAGCTTTTTACAATGCATTTGACTTTCATTTGATTTAATTAGCTTTGTTAAATGTACTTGACTTTCGTTTGATTCCGAAAGCTTTGTTTGAATGTGTTTGACTTTCATTTGTTTTAATTAACTTTGTTTGAATGTGTTTGACTTTTATTTGATTCAACAAGCTTTGTTTGAATGTGTTTGACTTTCTTTTTATTTAATTAGCTTTGTTTGAATGTGTTTGACTTTCATTTGATTCAATTAGCTTTGTACAATGCATTTGACTTTCATTTGATTTAATTAGATTTATTAAATGTATTTGACTTTAATTTGATTCAGAAAGCTTTGTTTGAATGTGTTTGACTTTCATTTGATTTAATTAGCTTTGTTTGAATGTGTTTGACTTTCATTTGATTCGTATAGCTTTGTAGAATGCATTTGACTTTAATTTGATTGAAAAAGCTTTATTTGAATGTGTTTGACTTTCATTCGAATCAATTAGCATTGATAAATGCATTTGACTTTCATTTTATTCAAAAAGCTCTGTTTGAATGTGTTTGACTTTCCTTTGATTCAATTAGCTTATATAGAATGTGTTTGACTTTCATTTGATTTAATTAGCTTTGTTTAATTGTGTTTGACTTTCATTTGATTCAGTTAGCTTTATTGAATGCATTTGACTTTCATTTAATTCAAGAAGATTTGTTTTAATGTGTTTGACTTTCATTTGATTCAATTAGCTTTTCTTGAATGTGTTTGACTTTCATTTGATTCAATTAGCTTTGTAGAATGCATTTGACTTTCATTTGATTAAATTAGCTTTGTTGAATGCATTTGACTTTCATTTGATTCAGAAAGCTTTGTTGGAATGTGTTTGACTTTCATTTGATTTAATTAGCTTTGTTTGAATGTGTTTGACTTTTATTTGATTCAAAAAGCTTTGTTTGAATGTGTTTGACTTTCATTTAATTCGTTTAGCTTTGTAGAATGCATTTGACTTTCATTTGATTTAATTAGCTTTGTTAACGCTCTGTTTGAATGTGTTTGACTTTCATTTGATTCAATTAGGTTTGTTTGAATATGTTTGTCTTTCATTGGATTCAATTAGGTTAGTTTGAATGTGTTGACTTTCATTTGATTCAATTAGCTTTATAGAATGCATTTGACTTTCATTTGATTCAAAAAGCTCTATTTGAATGATTTTGTCTTTCATTTAATTTGATTAGGTTTGTTTGAATGTGTTTGACTTTTATTATATTCAATTTGGTTTGTTTGAATGTGTTTGACTTTCATTCGATTCAATTAGCTTTGATGAACGCATTTGATTTTCATTTGATTCAAAAAGCTTTGTTTGATTGTGTTTGACATTCATTTGATTTAATTAGGTTTTTTTAAATGTGTTTGACGTTCATTGGATTCAATTAGGTTTGTTTGAATGTGTTTGACTTTCATTCGATTCAATTAGCTTTGATAAATGCATTTGAGTTTCATTTGATTAAAAAAGCTCTGTTTGAATGTGTTTGACTTTCATTTGATTCAATTAGCTTTATTGAATGTATTTGACTTTCATTTGATTCAAGAAGATGTGTTTGAATGTGTTTGACTTTCATTTGATTCAATTAGCTTTGCTTGAACGTGTTTGACTTTCATTTGGTTCAATTAGCTTTGTAGAATACATTTGACTTTCATTTGATTAAATTAGCTTTGTTGAATACATTTGACTTTCATTTGATTCAGAAAGCTTTGTATGAATGTGTTTGACTTTCATTTGATTTAATTAGCTTAGTTTGAAAGTGTTTCACTTTTATTTGATTCAAAAAGCTTTGTTTGAATGTGTTTGACTTTCATTTGATTCAATTAGGTTTGTTTGAATGTGTTTGACTTTCATTTGATTCATTTAACTTTGTAGAACGCATTTGACTTTCATTTGATTTAATTAGCTTTGTTGAACGCAATTGACTTTCATTTGATTCAGAAAGCTTTATTTGAATGTGTTTGACTTTCATTTGATTCAATTAGCTTTATAGAATGCATTTGACTTTCATTTGATTCAAAAAGCTCTGTTTGAATGTGTTTGACTTCCATTTTATTTAATTAAGTTTGTTTGAATGTGTTTGACTTTCATTCGATAAAATTAGGTTTGTTTGAAATGTGTTTGACTTTCATTTGATTCAATTAGGTTTGTTTGAATGTGTTTGACTTTCATTGGATTCAATTAGGTTTGTTAGAATGTGTTTGCCTCTTATTCTACTCAATTAGCTTTGTTGAATGCATTAGACTTTAATTTGATTCAAGAAGCTTTTTTTGAATGTGTTTGAATTTCATTTGATTCAATTAGCTTTTTACAATGCATTTGACTTTCATTTGATTTAATTAGCTTTGTTAAATGTACTTGACTTTCGTTTGATTCCGAAAGCTTTGTTTGAATGTGTTTGACTTTCATTTGTTTTAATTAACTTTGTTTGAATGTGTTTGACTTTTATTTGATTCAACAAGCTTTGTTTGAATGTGTTTGACTTTCTTTTTATTTAATTAGCTTTGTTTGAATGTGTTTGACTTTCATTTGATTCAATTAGCTTTGTACAATGCATTTGACTTTCATTTGATTTAATTAGATTTATTAAATGTATTTGACTTTAATTTGATTCAGAAAGCTTTGTTTGAATGTGTTTGACTTTCATTTGATTTAATTAGCTTTGTTTGAATGTGTTTGACTTTCATTTGATTCGTATAGCTTTGTAGAATGCATTTGACTTTAATTTGATTGAAAAAGCTTTATTTGAATGTGTTTGACTTTCATTCGAATCAATTAGCATTGATAAATGCATTTGACTTTCATTTTATTCATAAAGCTCTGTTTGAATGTGTTTGACTTTCCTTTGATTCAATTAGCTTATATAGAATGTGTTTGACTTTCATTTGATTTAATTAGCTTTGTTTAATTGTGTTTGACTTTCATTTGATTCAGTTAGCTTTATTGAATGCATTTGACTTTCATTTAATTCAAGAAGATTTGTTTTAATGTGTTTGACTTTCATTTGATTCAATTAGCTTTTCTTGAATGTGTTTGACTTTCATTTGATTCAATTAGCTTTGTAGAATGCATTTGACTTTCATTTGATTAAATTAGCTTTGTTGAATGCATTTGACTTTCATTTGATTCAGAAAGCTTTGTTGGAATGTGTTTGACTTTCATTTGATTTAATTAGCTTTGTTTGAATGTGTTTGACTTTTATTTGATTCAAAAAGCTTTGTTTGAATGTGTTTGACTTTCATTTAATTCGTTTAGCTTTGTAGAATGCATTTGACTTTCATTTGATTTAATTAGCTTTGTTAACGCTCTGTTTGAATGTGTTTGACTTTCATTTGATTCAATTAGGTTTGTTTGAATATGTTTGTCTTTCATTGGATTCAATTAGGTTAGTTTGAATGTGTTGACTTTCATTTGATTCAATTAGCTTTATAGAATGCATTTGACTTTCATTTGATTCAAAAAGCTCTATTTGAATGATTTTGTCTTTCATTTAATTTGATTAGGTTTGTTTGAATGTGTTTGACTTTTATTGGATTCAATTTGGTTTGTTTGAATGTGTTTGACTTTCATTCGATTCAATTAGCTTTGATGAACGCATTTGATTTTCATTTGTTCAAAAAGCTTTGTTTGATTGTGTTTGACATTCATTTGATTCAATTAGGTTTTTTTAAATGTGTTTGACGTTCATTGGATTCAATTAGGTTTGTTTGAATGTGTTTGACTTTCATTCGATTCAATTAGCTTTGATAAATGCATTTGACTTTCATTTGATTAAAAAAGCTCTGTTTGAATGTGTTTGACTTTCATTTGATTCAATTAGCTTTATTGAATGTATTTGACTTTCATTTGATTCAAGAAGATGTGTTTGAATGTGTTTGACTTTCATTTGATTCAATTAGCTTTAATGAACGTGTTTGACTTTCATTTGGTTCAATTAGCTTTGTAGAATGCATTTGACTTTCATTTGATTAAATTAGCTTTGTTGAATACATTTGACTTTCATTTGATTCAGAAAGCTTTGTATGAATGTGTTTGACTTTCATTTGATTTAATTAGCTTAGTTTGAAAGTGTTTCACTTTTATTTGATTCAAAAAGCTTTGTTTGAATGTGTTTGACTTTCATTTGATTCAATTAGGTTTGTTTGAATGTGTTTGACTTTCATTTGATTCATTTAACTTTGTAGAACGCATTTGACTTTCATTTGATTTAATTAGCTTTGTTGAACGCAATTGACTTTCATTTGATTCAGAAAGCTTTATTTGAATGTGTTTGACTTTCATTTGATTCAATTAGCTTTATAGAATGCATTTGACTTTCATTTGATTCAAAAAGCTCTGTTTGAATGTGTTTGACTTCCATTTGATTTAATTAAGTTCGTTTGAATGTGTTTGACTTTCATTCGATTAAATTAGGTTTGTTTGAAATGTGTTTGACTTTCATTTGATTCAATTAGGTTTGTTTGAATGTGTTTGACTTTCATTGGATTCAATTAGGTTTGTTAGAATGTGTTTGCCTCTCATATGATTCAATTAGCTTTGTTGAATGCATTAGACTTTAATTTGATTCAAGAAGCTTTTTTTGAATGTGTTTGAATTTCATTTGATTCAATTAGCTTTTTACAATGCATTTGACTTTCATTTGATTTAATTAGCTTTGTTAAATGTACTTGACTTTCGTTTGATTCAGAAAGCTTTGTTTGAATGTGTTTGACTTTCATTTGATTTAATTAACTTTGTTTGAATGTGTTTGACTTTTATTTGATTCAACAAGCTTTGTTTGAATGTGTTTGACTTTCTTTTTATTTAATTAGCTTTGTTTGAATGTGTTTGACTTTCATTTGATTCAATTAGCTTTGTACAATGCATTTGACTTTCATTTGATTTAATTAGATTTATTAAATGTATTTGACTTTCATTTGATTCAGAAAGCTTTGTTTGAATGTGTTTGACTTTCATTTGATTTAATTAGCTTTGTTTGAATATGTTTGACTTTGATTTGATTCGTTTAGCTTTGTAGAATGCATTTGACTTTAATTTGATTGAAAAAGCTTTATTTGAATGTGTTAAACTTTCATTCGAATCAATTAGCTTTGATGAATGCATTTGACTTTCATTTTATTCAAAAAGCTCTTTTTGAATGTGTTTCACTTTCGTTTGATTCAATTAGCTTATATAGAATGTGTTTGACTTTCATTTGATTTAATTAGCTTTGTTTAATTGTGTTTGACTTTCATTTTATTCAGTTAGCTTTATTGAATGCATTTGACTTTCATTTGATTCAAGAAGATTTGTTTGAATGTGTTTGACTTTCATTTGATTCAATTAGCTTTTCTTGAATGTGTTTGACTTTCATTTGATTCAATTAGCTTTGTAGAATGCATTTGACTTTCATTTGATTAAATTAGCTTTGTTGAATACATTTGACTTTCATTTGATTCAGAAAGCTTTGTATGAATGTGTTTGACTTTCATTTGATTTAATTAGCTTAGTTTGAAAGTGTTTGACTTTTGTTTGATTCAAAAAGCTTTGTTTGAATGTGTTGGACTTTCATTTGATTCAATTAGGTTTGTTTGAATGTGTTTGACTTTCATTTGATTCGTTTAACTTTGTAGAATGCATTTGACTTTCATTTGATTTAATTAGCTTTGTTGAACGCAATTGACTTTCATTTGATTCAGAAAGCTTTATTTGAATGTGTTTGACTTTCATTTGATTCAATTAGCTTTATAGAATGCATTTGACTTTCATTTGATTCAAAAAGCTCTGTTTGATTGTGTTTGACTTCCATTTGATTTAATTAAGTTTGTTTGAATGTGTTTGACTTTCATTCGAATAAATTAGGTTTGTTTGAAATGTGTTTGACTTTCATTTGATTCAATTATGTTTGTTTGAATGTGTTTGACTTTCATTGGATTCAATTAGGTTTGTTAGAATGTGTTTGCCTCTCATTTTATTCAATTAGCTTTGTTGAATGCATTAGACTTTAATTGGATTCAAGAAGCTTTTTTTGAATGTGTTTGAATTTCATTTGATTCAATTAGCTTTTTACAATGCATTTGACTTTCATTTGATTTAATTAGCTTTGTTAAATGTACTTGACTTTCGTTTGATTCAGAAAGCTTTGTTTGAAGGTGTTTGACTTTCATTTGATTTAATTAACTTTGTTTGAATGTGTTTGACTTTTATTTGATTCAACAAGCTTTGTTTGAATGTGTTTGACTTTCTTTTTATTTAATTAGCTTTGTTTGAATGTGTTTGACTTTCATTTGATTCAATTAGCTTTGTACAATGCATTTGACTTTCATTTGATTTAATTAGATTTATTAAATGTATTTGACTTTCATTTGATTCAGAAAGCTTTGTTTGAATGTGTTTGACTTTCATTTGATTTAATTAGCTTTGTTTGAATGTGTTTGACTTTCATTCGATTCGTTTAGCTTTGTAGAATGCATTTGACTTTAATTTGATTGAAAAAGCTTTATTTGAATGTGTTTGACTTTCATTCGAATCAATTAGCTTTGATGAATGCATTTGACTTTCATTTTATTCAAAAAGCTCTGTTTGAATGTGTTTGACTTTCCTTTGATTCAATTAGCTTATATAGAATGTGTTTGACTTTCATTTGATTTAATTAGCTTTGTTTAATTGTGTTTGACTTTCATTTGATTCAGTTAGCTTGATTGAATGCATTTGACTTTCATTTGATTCAAGAAGATTTGTTTGAATGTGTTTGACTTTCATTTGATTCAATTAGCTTTTCTTGAATGTGTTTGACTTTCATTTGATTCAATTAGCTTTGTAGAATGCATTTGACTTTCATTTGATTAAATTAGCTTTGTTGAATGCATTTGACTTTCATTTGATTCAGAAAGCTTTGTTGGAATGTGTTTGACTTTCATTTGATTTAATTAGCTTTGTTTGAATGTGTTTGACTTTTATTTGATTCAAAAAGCTTTGTTTGAATGTGTTTGACTTTCATTTGATTCAATTAGGTTTGTTTGAATGTGTTTGTCTTTCATTGGATTCAATTAGGTTAGTTTGAATGTGTTGACTTTCATTCGATTCAATTAGCTTTGATGAACGCATTTGATTTTCATTTGATTCAAAAAGCTTTGTTTGATTGTGTTTGACATTCATTTGATTCAATGAGGTTTTTTTAAATGTGTTTGACGTTCATTGGATTCAATTAAATTTGTTTGAATGTGTTTGACTTTCATTCGATTAAATTAGCTTTGATAAATTCATTTGACTTTCATTTGATTAAAAAAGCTCTGTTTGAATGTGTTTGACTTTCATTTGATTCAATTAGCTTTATTGAATGTATTTGACTTTCATTTGATTCAAGAAGATGTGTTTGAATGTGTTTGACTTTCATTTGATTCAATTAGCTTTGCTTGAACGTGTTTGACTTTCATTTGGTTCAATTAGCTTTGTAGAATGCATTTGACTTTCATTTGATTAAATTAGCTTTGTTGAATACATTTGACTTTCATTTGATTCAGAAAGCTTTGTATGAATGTGTTTGACTTTCATTTGATTTAATTAGCTTAGTTTGAAAGTGTTTCACTTTTATTTGATTCAAAAAGCTTTGTTTGAATGTGTTTGACTTTCATTTGATTCAATTAGGTTTGTTTGAATGTGTTTGACTTTAATTTGATTCGTTTAACTTTGTAGAACGCATTTGACTTTCATTTGATTTAATTAGCTTTGTTGAACGCAATTGACTTTCATTTGATTCAGAAAGCTTTATTTGAATGTGTTTGACTTTCATTTGATTCAATTAGCTTTATAGAATGCATTTGACTTTCATTTGATTCAAAAAGCTCTGTTTCAATGTGTTTGACTTCCATTTGATTTAAATAAGTTTGTTTGAATGTGTTTGACTTTCATTCGATTAAATTAGGTTTGTTTGAAATGTGTTTGACTTTCATTATATTCAATTAGGTTTGTTTTAATGTGTTTGACTTTCATTGGATTCAATTAGGTTTGTTAGAATGTGTTTGCCTCTCATTTGATTCAATTAGCTTTGTTGAATGCATTAGACTTTAATTTGATTCAAGAAGCTTTTTTTGGATGTGTTTGAATTTCATTTGATTCAATTAGCTTTTTACAATACATTTGACTTTCATTTGATTTAATTAGCTTTGTTAAATGTACTTGACTTTCTTTTGATTCAGAAAGCTTTGTTTGAATATGTTTGACTTTCATTTGATTTAATTAACTTTGTTTGAATGTGTTTGACTTTTATTTGATTCAACAAGCTTTGTTTGAATGTGTTTGACTTTTTTTTTATTTAATTAGCTTTGTTTGAATGTGTTTGACTTTCATTTGATTCAATTAGCTTTGTACAATGCATTTGACTTTCATTTGATTTAATTAGATTTATTAAATGTATTTGACTTTCATTTGATTCAGAAAGCTTTGTTTGAATGTGTTTGACTTTCATTTGATTTAATTAGCTATGTTTGAATGTGTTTGACTTTCATTTGATTCGTTTAGCTTTGTAGAATGCATTTGACTTTAATTTGATTGAAAAAGCTTTATTTGAATGTGTTTGACTTTCATTCGAATCAATTAGCTTTGATGAATGCATTTGACTTTCATTTTATTCAAAAAGCTCTGTTTGAATGTGTTTGACTTTCCTTTGATTCAATTAGCTTATATAGAATGTGTTTGACTTTCATTTGATTTAATTAGCTTTGTTTAATTGTGTTTGACTTTCATTTGATTCAGTTAGATTTAATGAATGCATTTGACTTTCATTTGATTCAAGAAGATTTGTTTGAATGTGTTTGACTTTCATTTGATTCAATTAGCTTTTCTTGAATGTGTTTGACTTTCATTTGATTCAATCAGCTTTGTAGAATGCATTTGACTTTTATTTGATTAAATTAGCTTTGTTGAATGCATTTGACTTTCATTTGATTCAGAAAGCTTTGTTGGAATGTGTTTGACTTTCATTTGATTTAATTAGCTTTGTTTGAATGTGTTTGACTTTTATTTGATTCAAAAAGCTTTGTTTGAATGTGTTTGAATTTCATTTGATTCAATTAGCTTTCTTTGAATGTGTTTGACTTTCATTTGATTCGTTTAGCTTTGTAGAATGCATTTGACTTTCATTTGATTTAATTAGCTTTGTTAACGCTCTGTTTGAATGTGTTTGACTTTCATTTGATTTAATTAGGTTTGTTTGAATGTGTTTGTCTTTCATTGGATTCAATTAGGTTAGTTTGAAGGTGTTGACTGTTGTAGCCAAGCCTAACAACTTGGTTATGGACATTTCATTGGTTCAAGATGTAGCATCATGCGTTGGTGCTATGCATTCTATCATTGGGCAGCAAGATATTCAACCACTTGAATTTCTTGTTGTTCTTATTAATTAGTTCGTTTTACTTCTTTTATGCTTTGAATAAGTTGTAAACTTTAATCTTATTTTAAGTTTGCAAATTAGTTATGTTCTTTAGTTCTTTTAGCTGAACATGTAATGTTACATTCACACAACAAGTACAAGATCAAGATGCATCATAAGAGCAGCCGTTTAAGCTTGTGAAGAAGACCTAAAACCGAAACTGATTTGGAGGGATTTTAAGGCTCTAACTTGGATGTTACAATCAGCTTCAATGAGGAGTTACAAGCTTTCAATTGAGCCTTCAAGTGGCCGTTTACTTCAGCTAGCAACAGCTACACTCAAGAGACGTCCAAGTTCATCTTTGTCCACATCCATTCAAGCTTGATTCAAGGCTTGAAATAAGGAAGAGTTACACATCAATTGCTGTTTGAAAATGGGCGTGAAAAGGGGGGCTGTTACGATTCCAAGCTGCTGCTATATGGGCGTGAATCAAGGGGAGGTTACACTTGCTTGTTTCTGATTTTATTTGCTCTTGATGTATCTAGTTAAGCAAGGCTTCTTTTATTAATGTATCTAGGCTACAAAAACTGATTTGTACTTAGTTTGAACGTGTAACAAGTGAGCTAAAAGCCACTTAACTTAGCTTGTACTTAAGATGCTTGTTCACTATAAATAGCAAGCAAATGTGAATGAAAAATCAGATTATTCAAAACAAACAACTTTGTCTTATACACGTTTCTTGGATTAGAAACTAACCTGAAATTCTTGGACTTAGAATTTCGTTCCTTTGCTTAGTTAGCTAGTTTAGGCTACTAGTTAGCTTGTGATCTTAGGAATCCAATTCGTTTCTTAGTGGTGTGACTTTATCTAAGAAGCCTTTTGGTTCTTTAGCCTTAACTATCCTTGGTTTAACCCTTGTATGTTTCGAGTGTCACTCCAAATATACAACATTTGGCGCTAGAAGGAGGGGGATCTAGCAAACAATACCCAAACACATACCCCAAACACATACCCAAACACAAACCATGTCCGACATTCCACCCCCTAATTGGCAAGAATATGTCAATAAGGTTGCACAAGAGAAAGAAGATATGGAGCAACGAATGCAATACTTGCAAGGTCAGCTAAGAGACCTTTCTATCAAATTGCGACAACAAAAAGAGGGAGTACCCAATCATAGTGATGAAGAAGTGAGTGAATCTAATTTCAATCACAATGATAGGCCTTATCATGAAAGAGAAAGGTCACGGCCTAACAATGACATCAAGGCTGACATTCCGGAGTATGATGGCAAACTCGATGCTGATGAGTTTGTAGAATGGCTTAGAACGGTGGAAAGAGTGTTTGACTACAAGCAAACACCGGAAGAAAAGAAGGTGAAAATTGTAGCCTTGAAGTTAAGGAAATATGCCTCAACTTGGTGGGCTAGCGTGTGTGCCAAGAGGGAAAGGCAAGACAAGGAGAAAGTAAGATCGTGGATCAAAATGAAGAAGTTGCTTAAACAGAAGTTTCTTCCCACATACTATGTGCAAGAAAACTTTTCCAAGTTCCACAACCTCAAACAAGGTACGAAATCAGTAGAAGAATATGCTAGAGAGTTTGAAGGGTTTGTTATGAAATGTGGAGTGGAGGAAGACGAACCTCAAACATTGGTGCGCTTCTTGGGAGGACTTGACCCTAAGATAGCCAATGTGGCCGAACTACATCCTTACTCTACCCTTGAAGAGCTCATTATCTTAGCACATAAGATTGAGCAGCAACAAAAAGCAAGAGGCAAAAGTGAGTCATCACGTTTTGCATCTCAAACCTCATTTCCCCAAAAGAAGCAAATATCCAATTTCTCTCCATTCAAACCCACGTCCAACCAGCCTACTCCTAAACCACCTTCACAAAACACCCAAAATTCCAACCCAAAACCAGCTCCAAGAAGATGTTTTCGGTGTCAAGGCCTTGGACATTTGGCTAGTGATTGTCCAAATAAAAGGATTGTCACTTTGATTGAGCATGAAGAGGAGGACGAATTAGAGCATGAAGTGGACAGCAACCTCGAGGAGAATGATGAGTATGCGTGTCTTGGACCAGACGAGGGAGAATGCTTGGTGGTTCGACGCACACTAAGCAATATGATTGGCCAAGAAGGAAGTTTGCAACGTGAGGCAATCTTTCACACTCGTTGTACCATTGGTGGAAAGGTATGTACCTTGATTATTGATGGAGGTAGTTGCACCAATGTAGCTTCACAAGTAATGATAGACAAACTGAAACTTAAAACCGTCCCTCACCCCAAGCCTTATGTGATTCAATGGCTAAACCATGGTAAAGGAATTCAAGTAACACAACAAGTCTTGTTATCATTTAGCATTGGTAAAACTTATGAGGAAGAATTGTGGTGTGATGTTATACCTATGGATGCATGTCATATTTTACTTGGTAGACCTTGGTTGTTTGATAGACGTGTGATGCATGATGGGTATAAAAATACATATTCCTTCACCAAGGATGGACGAAAAATACTTCTTACCCCCCTAAACTTCAAAAACGGACACCCCATTTCCACACCCCCTACTTCCCTTACCACTCTCATAAAATCAGAATTGCATGAGTATAAAACTCACAAACAATTCATTTTAAGCCAACTTGATACTCCTTCCAAACCTTCACAAGAAAAGCCGCATCCTCTCCTCACCCCTCTTCTCAAAACCTTTTCCCATGTTTTCCCCGAAGACATTCCCCATGGCTTACCCCCAAAACGTGACATACAACACAAAATTGATCTTGTTCCCGGATCAATGCTCCCAAACAAACCAGCCTATAGAACCACCCCAAAAGAAACCGAAGAGATTAAGCGGCAAGTGGAAGAATTACTATCCAAGGGTCTTATTCGTAAGTCTCTTAGTCCATGTGCTTGTCCTACTTTGATTGTGCCTAAGAAGAATGGAGAATGGAGAATGTGTGTTGATAGTAGGTCAATCAATAAAAATCACTATCAAGTACCGGTTTCCTATTCCAAGGTTGAATGATTTGCTTGATGAATTGTGTGGTTCTAAAGTGTTCTCTAAAATTGATTTGAGAAGTGGCTATCATCAAATTCGAATTTTCGAAGGAGATGAATGGAAAACCGCTTTCAAGACAAAGGAGGGCCTCTATGAATGGCTTGTGATGCCATTTGGTTTGTCTAATGCACCATCTACATTTATGCGCCTTATGAATCAGGTTATGCAACCTTTCATGGGTAAATTTGTTGTAGTTTATTTTGATGACATTTTGGTGTATAGTAGGGAGGAAGAAGAGCATTCTATGCATTTGCAGCAGGTTTTTGAAGCCCTTGAACGTGAGAAGTTGTATGGTAACTTAGAGAAGTGTCATTTCTTCACTTCCCAAGTTATTTTTCTTGGCTTCAAAGTTTCATCACAAGGCATTGAAGTTGATGAAAAGAAAGTTGCTGCAATTCGTGAGTGGCCTACGCCACAAACCGTTCAACAAGTTCGAAGCTTTCATGGACTTGCTTCTTTCTATAGAAGATTTGTACGGAACTTTAGCACTCTCATGGCACCTATCACGGAACTAACTAAAAATCAGAAGTTAGTTTGGAATGATAAGGCTCAAAGGGCCTTTGATGAGGTAAAACATCAACTTACTAGTGCACCTATTCTTGCTTTGCCTAACTTTGATGAAGTTTTTGAAGTTGAGTGCGATGCTAGTGGAGTTGGTATTGGTGCTGTTTTGTCACAAGTTGGGCGTCCCCTTGCCTACTTTAGTGAAAAACTCAATGAAGCACAACGGAAGTATAGCACCTATGATAAGGAGTTCTTTGCTCTTGTTCGTGCTTTGGACCATTGGAGACATTACCTCATTTCCAAGGAGTTCATCCTTCATTCTGATCATGAAGCTCTCAAGTATCTTCAAAGCCAACAAAAACTCCAACCTCGCCATGCCAAATGGGTGGAGTATTTGCAAGCTTTTCATTTCGTGATCAAGCATAGGAGAGGCGCCATGAACAAAGGGGCTGATGCGCTTTCAAGAAGATACACACTCTTGAACTCGTTCAAAGCAAGGGTGATTAGTGTTGATGATGTAAAAGCAAGTTACCACAATGATCATGACTTTGGTGATTTGTTTTTAAAATGTTCTAATCATGCTTACAAAGATTATTACATTTTAGATGGCTATTTGTTCAAAGGAAACAGGTTGTGTATTCCAAGATCAAGCCTAAGAGAATCTCTTATCAAAGAGTTTCATGAAGGAGGAATGGCGGGACATTTTGGCATAGAGAAGACTACCCTTCTTGTCCAAGAATACTTTCATTGGCCTAGATTGGTCCGTGATGTGGAGTTCATTGTGAAGAGATGCGTGACATGTCAAAAGGCCAAGAGTCATAGTCTACCTCAAGGCTATCTTTTGCCCTTACCTATTCCGCAAGCACCATGGGAGGATATTAGTCTTGATTTCGTTGTGGGACTTCCTATCACCCAACGAAAGAAAGATTCTATAATGGTTGTTGTTGATCGATTTTCTAAAATGGCTCATTTTATTGCTTGTCATACAACTTATGATGCTACTCATGTTGCTAACTTGTTTTTCAATGAGATTGTTCGTTTACATGGTGTACCTAAGTCCATGGTGAGTGATCGTGATCCAAAATTTCTAAGTCATTTTTGGCTTACATTATGGAGGAAGATGGGCACGAAATTGAACTTTAGCACTTCAAGTCATCCTCAAACAGATGGCCAAACCGAAGTGACTAATAGAACTTTGGGATCCTTGTTGCGTTCTTTGGCTACTAAACGTCCCAAGCAATGGGAAGAGATGCTTCCTCATGCGGAGTTTGCTTACAATCGTGTGCCTAGCAAGACAACAGGTTTGAGTCCTTTTGAAGTGGTGTATGGATTCAATCCGTGCACTCCTATTGACCTCACTCCCATTCCCTCACCAAGCAAGTTCAGCAAAGATGCCGAGGTGCGTGCAAACGAAATCAAGTCTATGCATGAGCAAGTTCGTTCCAAAATTGAACAAGCTAATGCAAAGACTAAGGCATACTATGACAAGAAACGAAAGGAGGTCCATTTTCAGCCCGGTGACTTAGTTTGGATTCATCTTCGAAAGGAAAGATTTCCTTCCAAAAGACGGTCCAAGGTTAGTCCTCGTAGTGATGGTCCATTTGCCATTGTTGAAAAGGTGAATGATAATGCTTACAAGGTTGAGTTGCCCGGAGATTATGGTGTTTCTAGCACCTTTAATGTGGCTGATTTGTCACCTTATTATGATGAGTTTGAAGAGTTGCCGAGTTTGAGGGCAAACTCTTTTCAAGAAGGGGGGAATGTTGTAGCCAAGCCTAACAACTTGGTTATGGACATTTCATTGGTTCAAGATGTAGCATCATGCGTTGGTGCTATGCATTCTATCATTGGGCAGCAAGATATTCAACCACTTGAATTTCTTGTTGTTCTTATTAATTAGTTCGTTTTACTTCTTTTTATGCTTTGAATAAGTTGTAAACTTTAATCTTATTTTAAGTTTGCAAATTAGTTATGTTCTTTAGTTCTTTTAGCTGAACATGTAATGTTACATTCACACAACAAGTACAAGATCAAGATGCATCATAAGAGCAGCCGTTTAAGCTTGTGAAGAAGACCTAAAACCGAAACTGATTTGGAGGGATTTTAAGGCTCTAACTTGGATGTTACAATCAGCTTCAATGAGGAGTTACAAGCTTTCAATTGAGCCTTCAAGTGGCCGTTTACTTCAGCTAGCAACAGCTACACTCAAGAGACGTCCAAGTTCATCTTTGTCCACATCCATTCAAGCTTGATTCAAGGCTTGAAATAAGGAAGAGTTACACATCAATTGCTGTTTGAAAATGGGCGTGAAAAGGGGGGCTGTTACGATTCCAAGCTGCTGCTATATGGGCGTGAATCAAGGGGAGGTTACACTTGCTTGTTTCTGATTTTATTTGCTCTTGATGTATCTAGTTAAGCAAGGCTTCTTTTATTAATGTATCTAGGCTACAAAAACTGATTTGTACTTAGTTTGAACGTGTAACAAGTGAGCTAAAAGCCACTTAACTTAGCTTGTACTTAAGATGCTTGTTCACTATAAATAGCAAGCAAATGTGAATGAAAAATCAGATTATTCAAAACAAACAACTTTGTCTTATACACGTTTCTTGGATTAGAAACTAACCTGAAATTCTTGGACTTAGAATTTCGTTCCTTTGCTTAGTTAGCTAGTTTAGGCTACTAGTTAGCTTGTGATCTTAGGAATCCAATTCGTTTCTTAGTGGTGTGACTTTATCTAAGAAGCCTTTTGGTTCTTTAGCCTTAACTATCCTTGGTTTAACCCTTGTATGTTTCGAGTGTCACTCAAATATACAACATTGACTTTCATTTGATTCAATTAGCTTTATAGAATGCATTTGACTTTCATTTGATTCAAAAAGCTCTATTTGAATGATTTTGTCTTTCATTTAATTTAATTAGGTTTGTTTGAATGTGTTTGACTTTTATTGGATTCAATTTGGTTTGTTTGAATATGTTTGACTTTCATTCGATTCAATTAGCTTTGATGAACGCATTTGATTTTCATTTGATTCAAAAAGCTTTGTTTGATTGTGTTTGACATTCATTTGATTCAATTAGGTTTTTTTAAATGTGTTTGACGTTCATTGGATTCAATTAGGTTTGTTTGAATGTGTTTGACTTTCATTCGATTCAATTAGCTTTGATAAATGCATTTGACTTTCATTTGATTAAAAAAGCTCTGTTTGAATGTGTTTGACTTTCATTTGATTCAATTAGCTTTATTGAATGTATTTGACTTTCATTTGATTAAAGAAGATGTGTTTGAATGTGTTTGACTTTCATTTGATTCAATTAGCTTTGCTTGAACGTGTTTGACTTTCATTTGGTTCAATTAGCTTTGTAGAATGCATTTGACTTTCATTTTATTAAATTAGCTTTGTTGAATACATTTGACTTTCATTTGATTCAGAAAGCTTTGTATGAATGTGTTTGACTTTCATTTGATTTAATTAGCTTAGTTTGAAAGTGTTTGATTTTTATTTGATTCAAAAAGCTTTGTTTGAATGTGTTTGACTTTCATTTGATTTAATTAGGTTTGTATGAATGTGTTTGACTTTCATTTTATTCGTTTAACTTTGTAGAACGCATTTGACTTTCATTTGATTTAATTAGCTTTGTTGAGCGCAATTGACTTTCATTTGATTCAGAAAGCTTTATTTGAATGTGTTTGACTTTCATTTGATTCAATTAGCTTTATAGAATGCATTTGACTTTCATTTGATTCAAAAAAGCTCTGTTTGAATGTGTTTGACTTCCATTTGATTTAATTAAGTTTGTTTGAATGTGTTTGACTTTCATTCGATTAAATTAGGTTTGTTTGAAATGTGTTTGACTTTCATTTGATTCAATTAGGTTTGTTTGAATGTGTTTGACTTTCATTGGATTCAATTAGGTTTGTTAGAATGTGTTTGCCTCTCATTTTATTCAATTAGCTTTGTTGAATGCATTAGACTTTAATTGGATTCAAGAAGCTTTTTTTGAATGT
>NW_018745422.1:0-22134 GCF_001683475.1 Chenopodium quinoa
TTTGATTAAAATAGCTTTGTTTTGAATGTGTTTGACTTTCATTTGATTCAATTAGCTTTGTAGAATGTATTTGACTTTCATTTGATTCAAATAGCTTTGTTTGAATGTGTTTGACTTTCATTTGATTCAGATAGCTTTATAGAATTTATTTGACTTATTTGATTTAAATAGCTTTATTTGAATGTGTTTGACTTTTATTTGATTCAAATTCCTTTGTTTGAATGTGTTCGACTTTCATTTGATTCAAATATTGTTTGAATGTGCTTGACTTTCATTTGATTCAACTAGCTTTGTAGATTGTATTTGACTTTCAATTGATTAAAATAGCTTTGTTTGAATGTGTTTGACTTTCTTTTAATTCAATTAGCTTTGTAGAATGTATTTGACTTTTATTTGATTTAATTAGCTTTGTTTGAATGTGTTTCTCTTTCATTTGATTCGATTTGCTTTGTAGATTGCATTTGACTTTCATTTCATTAAAATAGCTTTGTTTGAATGTGTTTGACTTTCATTTGATTCAATTAGCTTTGTAGAATGTATTTGACTTTTATTTGATTTAATTAGCTTTGTTTGAATGTATTTGACTCTCATTTGATTCAAATAGCTTTATTTGAATGTGTTTGACTTTCTTTTGATTCAAATTCCTTTGTTTGAATGTGTTCGACTTTCATTTGATTCAAATAGCATTGTTTGAATGTGCTTGATTTTCATTTGATTCAACTAGCTTTGTAGAATGTATTTGACTTTCATTTGATTAAAATAGCTTTGTATGAATGTGTTTGACTTTCATTTGATTCAATTAGCTTTGTAGAATGTATTTGACTTTCATTTGATTCAAATAGCTTTTTTGAATGTGTTTGACTTTCATTTGATTCAATTTGCTTTGTAGAATGTATTTGACTTTCATTTGATTAAAAATAGCTTTGTTTGAATGTGTTTGACTTTCATTTGATTCGATTTGCTTTGTAGAATGTATTTGACTTTTATTTGATTCAAATAGCTTTGTTTGAATGTGTTTAACTTTCATTTGATTTAATTTGCTTTGTAGAATGTATTTGACTTTTATTTGATTTAATTAGCTTTGATTGAATGTATTTGACTCTCATTTGATTCACATAGCTTTATTTGAATGTGTTTGACTTTCATTTGATTCAAATTTCTTTGTTTGATTGTGTTCGAATTTCATTTGATTCAAATAGCATTGTTTGAATGTGCTTGACTTTCATTTGATTTAATTAGCTTTGTAGAATGTATTTGACTTTCATTTGATTCAAATAGCTTTGTTTGAATGTTTTTTGACTTTCATTTTCCAAATTGCTTTATTGAATGTATTTGACTCTCATTTGATTAAAATAGCTTTATTTGAATGTGTTTACTTTCATTTGATTGAAATTCCTTTGTTTAAATGTGTTCGACTTTCATTTGATTCAAATAGCATTGTTTGAATGTGCTTGACTTTCATTTGATTCAACTAGCTTTAAAGAATGTATTTGACTTTCATTTGATTCAATTTGCTTTGTAGAATGTATTTGACTTTATTTGATTAAATTAGCTTTGTGTGAACGTATTTGACTCTCATTTGATTCAAATAGCTTTATAGAATGTATTTGACATTTATTTGATTTAAAAAGCTTTGTTTGAATTTGTTTGACTTTCATTTGATTCAATTAGCTTTGTAGAATGCATTTGACTTTCAATTGATTAAATAGCTTTGTTTGAATGTGTTTGACTTTCTTTGATTCAATTAGCTTTGTAGAATGTATTTGACTTTTATTTGATTTAATTAGCTTTGTTTGAATGTATTTGACTCTCATTTGATTCAAATAGCTTTATTTGAATGTGTTTGACTTTCATTTTGATTCAAATTTCTTTGTTTGAATGTGTTCGAATTTCATTTGATTCAAATAGCATTGTTTGAATGTGCTTGACTTTCATTTGATTCAACTAGCTTTGTAGAATGTATTTGACTTTCATTTGATTAAAATAGCTTTGTTGAATGTGTTTGACTTTCATTTGATTCAATTAGCTTTGTAGAATGTATTTGACTTTCATTTGATTCAAATATCTTTGTTTGAATGTGTTTGACTTACATTTGATTCAATTTGCTTTGTAGAATGTATTTGACTTTCATTTGATTAAAATAGCTTTGTTTGAATGTGTTTGACTTTCATTTGATTCGATTTGCTTTATAGAATGTATTTGACTTTTATTTTATTCAAATAGCTTTTGTTTGAATGTGTGTTTAACTTTCATTTGATTCAATTTGCTTTGTAGAATGTATTTGACTTTTATTTGATTTAATTAGCTTTGATTGAATGTATTTGACTCTCATTCGATTCACATAGCTTTATTTGAATATGTTTGACTTTCATTTGATTCAAAATTTCTTTGTTTGATTGTGTTCGACTTTCATTTGATTCAAATAGCATTGTTTGAATGTGCTTGACTTCGTTTGATTTAATTTGCTTTGTAAGAATGTATTTGACTTTCATTTGATTCAAATAGCTTTGTTTGAATGTGTTTGACTTTCAATTGATTCAAATTGCTTTATTGAATGTATTTGACTCTCATTTGATTAAAAAATAGCTTTGTTTGAATGTGTTTGACTTTCATTTGATTGAAATTCCTTTGTTTAAATGTGTTCGACTTTCATTTGATTCAAATAGCATTGTTTGAATGTGCTTGACTTTCATTTGATTCAACTAGCTTTAAAGAATGTATTTGACTTTCATTTGATTCAATTTTCTTTGTAGAATGTATTTGACGTTTATTTGATTAAATTAGCTTTGTGTGAACGTATTTGACTCTCATTTGATTCAAATAGCTTTATAGAATGTATTTGACATTTATTTGATTTAAAAAGCTTTGTTTGAATGTGTTTGACTTTCATTTGATTCAATTAGCTTTGTAGAATGCATTTGACTTTCAATTGATTAAAATAGCTTTGTTTGAATGTGTTTGACTTTCTTTTGATTCAATTAGCTTTGTAGAATGTATTTGACTTTTATTTGATTTAATTAGCTTTGTTTGAATTTGTTTCACTTTCATTTGATTCGATTTGCTTTGTAGATTGCATTTGACTTTCATTTCATTAAAATAGCTTTGTTTGAATGTGTTTGACTTTCATTTGATTCAATTAGCTTTGTAGAATGTATTTGACTTTTATTTGATTTAATTAGCTTTGTTTGAATGTATTTGACTCTCATTTGATTCAAATAGCTTTATTTGAATGTGTTTGACTTTCTTTTGATTCAAATTCCTTTGTTTGAATGTGTTCGACTTTCATTTGATTCAAATAGCATTGTTTGAATGTGCTTGATTTTCATTTGATTCAACTAGCTTTGTAGAATGTATTTGACTTTCATTTGATTAAAATAGCTTTGTATGAATGTGTTTGACTTTCATTTGATTCAATTAGCTTTGTAGAATGTATTTGACTTTCATTTGATTCAAATAGCTTTTTTTGAATGTGTTTGACTTTCATTTGATTCAATTTGCTTTGTAGAATGTATTTGACTTTCATTTGATTAAAAATAGCTTTGTTTGAATGTGTTTGACTTTCATTTGATTCGATTTGCTTTGTAGAATGTATTTGACTTTTATTTGATTCAAATAGCTTTGTTTGAATGTGTTTAACTTTCATTTGATTTAATTTGCTTTGTAGAATGTATTTGACTTTTATTTGATTTAATTAGCTTTGATTGAATGTATTTGACTCTCATTTGATTCACATAGCTTTATTTTGAATGTGTTTTTGACTTTCATTTGATTCAAATTTCTTTGTTTGATTGTGTTCGGACTTTCATTTGATTCAAATAGCATTGTTTGAATGTGCTTGACTTTCATTTGATTTAATTAGCTTTGTAGAATGTATTTGACTTTCATTTGATTCAAATAGCTTTGTTTGAATGTTTTTGACTTTCATTTTAACCAAATTGCTTTATTGAATGTATTTGACTCTCATTTGATTAAAATAGCTTTATTTGAATGTGTTTAACTTTCATTTGATTGAAATTCCTTTGTTTAAATGTGTTCGACTTTCATTTGATTCAAATAGCATTGTTTGAATCTGCTTGACTTTCATTTGATTCAACTAGCTTTAAAGAATGTATTTGACTTCATTTGATTCAATTTGCTTTGTAGAATGTATTTGACGTTTATTTGATTAAATTAGCTTTGTGTGAACGTATTTGACTCTCATTTGATTCAAATAGCTTTATAGAATGAATTTGACATTTATTTGATTTAAAAAAGCTTTGTTTGAATGTGTTTGACTTTCATTTGATTCAATTAGCTTTGTAGAATGCATTTGACTTTCAATTGATTAAAATAGCTTTGTTTGAATGTGTTTGACTTTCTTTTGATTCAATTAGCTTTGTAGAATGTTATTTGACTTTTATTTGTATTTAATTAGCTTTGTTTGAATGTATTTGACTCTCATTTGATTCAAATAGCTTTATTTGAATGTGTTTGACTTTCATTTGATTCAAATTCCGTTGTTTGAATGTGTTCGACTTTCATTTGATTTAAATAGCATTGTTTGAATGTGCTTGACTTTCATTTGATTCAACTAGCTTTGTAGAATGTGTTTGACTTTCATTTGATTAAAATAGCTTTGTTTGAATGTGTTTGACTTTCATTTGATTCAATTAGCTTTGTAGAATGTATTTGACTTTCATTTGATTCAAATAGCTTTTGTTTGAATGTGTTTGACTTTCATTTGATTCGATTTTCTTTGTAGAATGTATTTGACTTTCATTTGATTAAAAATAGCTTTGTTTGAATGTGTTTGACTTTCATTTGATTCAATTAGCTTTGTAGAATGTATTTGACTTTCATTTGATTCAAATAGCTTTGTTTGAATGTGTTTGACTTTCATTTGATTCAGATAGCTTTATAGAATTTATTTGACATTTATTTGATTTAAATAGCTTTATTTGAATGTGTTTGACTTTTATTTGATTCAAATTCCTTTGTTTGAATGTGTTCGACTTTCATTTGATTCAAATAACATTGTTTGAATGTGCTTGACTTTCATTTGATTCAACTAGCTTTGTAGATTGTATTTGACTTTCAATTGATTCAAGTAGCTTTGTTTGAATGTGTTTGACTTTCATTTGATTCAATTAGCTTTGTAGAATGTATTTGACTTTTCATTTGATTCAAATAGCTTTGTTTGAATGTGTTCGACTTTCATTTGATTCAATTTGATTTGTAGAATGTATTTGACTTTTATTTGATTTTAATTAGCTTTGTTTAAATGTATTTGACTCTCATTTGATTCAAATAGCTTTATTTGAATGTGTTTGACTTTCATTTGATTCAAATTCCTTTGTTTGAATGTGTTCGACTTTCATTGATTCAAATAGCATTGTTTGAATGTGCTTGACTTTCATTTGATTCAACTAGCTTTGTAGAATGTATTTGACTTTCATTTGATTAAAATAGCTTTGGTTGAATGTGTTTGACTTTCATTTTGATTCAATTAGCTTTGTAGAATGTAATTTGACTTTCATTTGATTCAAATAGCTTTGTTTGAATGTGTTTGACTTTCATTTGATTCAAATAGCTTTATAGAACGTATTTGACATTTATTTGATTTAAATAGCTTTGTTTCAATGTGTTTTGACTTTCATTTGATTCAATTAGCTTTGTAGAAATGTATTTGACTTTCATTTGATTCAAATAACTTGTAGAATGTGTTTGACTTTCATTTGATTCAAATAGCTTTGTTTGAATGTGTTTGACTTTCATTTGATTAAAATAGCTTTGTTTGAATGTGTTTGACTTTTCATTTGATTCAATTTGCTTTGTAGAATGTATTTGACTCTCATTTGATTCAAATAGCTTTGTTTGAAAGTGTTTGACTTTCATTTTGATTTAAATTCCTTTGTTTGAATGTGTTCGACTTTCATTTGATTCAAATAACATTGTTTGAATGTGCTTGACTTTCATTTGATTCAACTAGCTTTGTAGAATGTGTTTAACTTTCATTTGATTAAAATAGCTTTGTTTGAATGTGTTTGACTTTCATTTGATTCAATTAGCTTTGTAGAATGTATTTGACTTTCATTTGATTCAAATAGCTTTGTTTGAAAATGTGTTTGACTTTCATTTGATTCGATTTTCTTTGTAGAATGTATTTGACTTTCATTTGATTAAAATAGCTTTGTTTCAATGTGTTTGACTTTCATTTGATTCAATTAGCTTTGTAGAATGTATTTGACTTTCATTTGATTCAAATAGCTTTGTTTGAATGTGTTTGACTTTCATTTGATTCAATTAGCATTGTAGAATGTATTTGACTTTCATTTGATTCAAATAGCTTTGTTTGAATGTGTTGGACTTTCATTTGATTCAGATAGCTTTATAGAATTTATTTGACATTTATTTGATTTAAATAGCTTTATTTGAATGTGTTTGACTTTTATTTGATTCAAATTCCTTTGTTTGAATGTGTTCGACTTTCATTTGATTCAAATAACATTGTTTGAATGTGCTGACTTTCATTTGATTCAACTAGCTTTGTAGAATGGTATTTGACTTTCAATTGATTCAAATAGCTTTGTTTGAATGTGTTTGACTTTCATTTGATTCAATTAAGCTTTGTAGAATGTATTTGACTTTCATTTGATTCAAATAGCTTTGTTTGAATGTGTTCGACTTTCATTTGATTCAATTTGCTTTGTAGAATGTATTTGACTTTTATTTGATTTAATTAGCTTTGTTTAAATGTATTTGACTCTCATTTGATTCAAATAGCTTTATTTGATGTGTTTGACTTTCATTTGATTCAAATTCCTTTTGTTTGAATGTGTTCGACTTTCATTTGATTCAAATAGCATTGTTTGAATGTGCTTGACTTTCATTTGATTCAACTAGCTTTGTAGAATGTATTTGACTTTCATTTGATTAAAATAGCTTTGTTTTGAATGTGTTTGACTCTTATTTGATTCCATTAGCTTTGTAGAATATATTTGACTTTCATTTGATTCAAATAGCTTTGTTGAATGTATTGACTCTCATTTGATTAAAATAGCTTTATTTTGAATGTGTTTGACTTTCATTTGATTGAAATTCCTTTGTTTAAATGTGTTCGACTTTCATTTGATCAAATAGCATTGTTTGAATGTGCTTGACTTTCATTTGATTCAACTAGCTTTAAAGAATGTATTTGACTTCATTTGATTCAATTTGCTTTGTAGAATGTATTTGACTTTATTTGATTAAATTAGCTTTGTGTGAACGTATTTGACTCTCATTTGATTCAAATAGCTTTATAGAATGTATTTGACATTTATTTGATTTAAAAAGCTTTGTTTGAATGTGTTTGACTTTCATTTGATTTAAATTAGCTTTGTAGAATGCATTTGACTTTCAATTGATTAAAATAGCTTTGTTTGAATGTGTTTGACTTTCTTTGATTCAATTAGCTTTGTTATTTGACTTTTATTTGATTTAATTAGCTTTGTTTGAATGTATTTGACTTCATTTGATTCAAATAGCTTTATTTGAATGTGTTTGACTTTCATTTGATTAAATTCCTTTGTTTGAATGTGTTTGACTTTCATTTGATTAAAATAGCTTTGTTTGAATGTGTTTGACTTTCATTTGATTCAATTAGCTTTGTAGAATGTATTTGACTTTCATTTGATTCAAATAGCTTTGTTTGAATGTGTTTGACTTTCATTTGATTCAGATAGCTTTATAGAATTTATTTGACATTTATTTGATTTAAATAGCTTTATTTGAATGTGTTTGACTTTTATTTGATTCAAATTCCTTTGTTTGAATGTGTTCGACTTTCATTTGATTCAAATAACATTGTTTGAATGTGCTTGACTTTCATTTGATTCAACTAGCTTTGTAGATTGTATTTGACTTTCAATTGATTCAAATAGCTTTGTTTGAATGTGTTTGACTTTCATTTGATTCAATTAGCTTTGTAGAATGTATTTGACTTTCATTTGATTCAAATAGCTTTGTTTGAATGTGTTTGACTTTCATTTGATTCAATTTGCTTTGTAGAATGTATTTGACTTTTATTTGATTTAATTAGCTTTTAAATGTATTTGACTCTCATTTGATTCAAATAGCATTGTTTGAATGTGCTTGACTTTCATTTGATTCAACTAGCTTTGTAGAATGTATTTGACTTTCATTTGATTAAAATAGCTTTGTTGAATGTGTTTGACTTTCATTTGATTCGATTTGCTTTGTAGAATGTATTTGATTTCATTTGATTCAAATAGCTTGTTTGAATGTGTTTGACTTTCATTTGATTCGATTTGCTTTGTAGAATGTATTTGACTTTCATTTGATTCAAATAGCTTTGTGGAATGTGTTTGACTTTCATTTGATTATAATAGCTTTATAGAATGTATTTGACATTTATTTGATTTAAATAGTTTTGTTTGAATGTGTTTGACTTTCATTTGATTCAATAGCTTTGTAGAATGTATTTGACTTTCATTTGATTAAAAATAGCTTTGTTTTGAATGTGTTTGACTTTCATTTGATTCAATTAGCTTTGTAGAATGTATTTGACTTTCATTTGATTTAAATAGCTTTGTTTGAATGTGTTTGACTTTCATTTGATTCAATAGCTTTTAGAATTTATTTGACATTTATTTGATTTAATAGCTTTATTTGAATGTGTTTCACTTTCATTTGATTCAAATTCCTTTGTTTGAATGTGTTCGACTTTCATTTGATTCAAATAGCATTGTTTGAATGTGCTTGACTTTCATTTGATTCAACTAGCTTTTGTAGAATGTATTTGACTTTCATTGATTCAAATAGCTTTGTTTGAATGTGTTTGACTTTATTTGATTCAATTAGCTTTGTAGAATGTATTTGACTTTCATTTGATTCAAATAGCTTTGTTTGAATGTGTTTGACTTTCATTTGATTCAATTTGCTTTGTAGAATGTATATGACTTTTATTTGATTTAATTAGCTTTGGTTGAATGTATTTGACACCATTTGATTCAAATAGCTTTATTTGAATGTGTTTGACTTTCATTTGATTCAAATTCCTTTGTTTGAATGTGTTTGACTTTCATTTGATTCGATTGCTTTGTAGAATGTATTTGACTTTTATTTGATTCAAATAGCTTTGTTTGAATGTGTTTGACTTTCATTTGATTTAATTTGCTTTGTAGAATGTATTTGACGTTTATTTGATTTAAATTAGCTTTGTTTGAACGTATTTGACTCTCATTTGATTCAAATAGCTTTATAGAATGTATTTGACATTTATTTGATTTAAGTTTGACTTTCATTTGATTCAATTAGCTTTGTAGAATGCATTTGACTTTCATTTGATTAAAAGAGCTTTGTTAGAATGTGTTTGACTTTCATTTGATTCAATTAGCTTTGTTAGAATGTATTTGACTTTTATTTGATTTAATTAGCTTTGTTTGAATGTATTTGACTCTCATTTGATTCAAATAGCTTTATTTGAATGTGTTTGACTTTCATTTGATTCAAATTCCTTTGTTTGAATGTGTTCGACTTTCATTTGATTCAAATAGCATTGTTTGAATGTGCTTGACTTTCATTTGATTCAACTAGCTTTGTAGAATGTATTTGACTTTCATTTGATTAAATAACTTTGTTTGAATGTGTTTGACTTTCATTTGATTCAATTAGCTTTGTAGAATGTATTTGACTTTCATTTGATTCAAATAGCTTTGTTTGAATGTGTTTGACTTTCATTAGATTCAATTTGCTTTGTAGAATGTATTTGACTTTCATTTGATTAAAATAGCTTTGTTTGAATGTGTTAGACTTTCATTTGATTCGATTTGCTTGTAGAGTGTATTTGACTTTTATTTGATTCAAATAGCTTTGTTTGAATGTGTTTAACTTTCATTTGATTCAATTTGCTTTGTAGAATGTATTTGACTTTTTTTTTGATTTAATTAGCTTTGGTTGAATGTATTTGACTCTCTTTTGATTCAAATAGCTTTATTTGAATGTGTTTGACTTTCATTTGATTCAAATTCCTTTGTTTGATTGTGTTCGACTTTCATTTGATTCAAATAGCAATGTTTGAATGTGCTTGACTTTCATTTGATTTAATTAGCTTTGTAGAATGTATTTGACTTTCATTTGATTTAAATAGCTTTGTTTGAATGTGTTTGACTTTCATTTGATTCAAAATTGCTTTATTGAATGTATTTGACTCTCATTTGATTAAAATAGCTTTATTTGAATGTGTTTGACTTTTATTTGATTCTAATTCCTTTGTTTGAATGTGTTCGACTTTCATTTGATTCAAATAGCATTGTTTGAATGTGCTTGACTTTCATTTGATTCAACTAGCTTTAAAGAATGTATTTGACTTTCATTTGATTCAATTTGCTTTGAAGAATGTATTTGACGTTTAGTTGATTAAATTAACTTTGTGTGAACGTATTTGACTCTCATTTGATTCAAATAGCTTTATAGAATGTATTTGACATTTATTTGATTTAAATAGCTTTGTTTGAATGTGTTTGACTTTCGTTTGATTCAATTAGCTTTGTAGAATGCATTTGACTTTCATTTGATTAAAATAGCTTTGTTTTGAATGTGTTTGACTTTCATTTGATTCAATTAGCTTTGTAGAATGTATTTGACTTTTATTTGATTTAATTAGCTTTGCTTGAATGTATTTGACTCTCATTTGATTCAAATAGCTTTATTTGAATGTGTTTGACTTTCATTTGATTCAAATTCTTTTGTTTGAATGTGTTCGACTTTCATTTGATTTAAATAGCATTGTTTGAATGTGCTTGACTTTCATTTGATTCAACTAGCTTTGTAGAATGTATTTGACTTTCATTTGATTAAAATAGCTTTGTTTGAATGTGTTTGACTTTCATTTGATTCAATTAGCTTTGTAGAATGTATTTGACTTTCATTTGATTAAAATAGCTTTGTTTGAATGTGTTTGACTTTCATTTGATTCAAATAGCTTTATAGAATGTATTTGACATTTATTTGATTTAAATAGCTTTGTTTGAATGTGTTTGACTTTCATTTGATTCAATTAGCTTTGTAGAATGTATTTGACTTTCATTTGATTCAAATAGCTTTGTTTGAATGTGTTTGACTTTCATTTGATTAAATTTGCTTTGTAGAATGTATTTGACTTTCATTTGATTTAATTAGCTTTGTTTGAATGTATTTGACTCTCATTTGATTCAAATAGCTTTATTTGAATGTGTTTGACTTTCATTTGATTCAAATTCTTTGTTTGAATGTGTTTGACTTTAATTTGATTCAAATATCTTTGTTTGAATGTGTTTGAATTTCATTTGATTCAATTAGCTTTATAGAATGTATTTGACATTTATTTGATTTAAATAGCTTTGTTTGAATGTGTTTGACTTTCATTTGATTCAATTAGCTTTGTAGAATGTATTTGACTTTCATTTGATTACAATAGCTTTGTAGAATGTGTTTGACTTTCATTTGATTTAAATAGCTTTGTTTGAATGTGTTTGACTTTCATTTGATTCAATTTGCTTTGTAGAATGTATTTGACTTTTATTTGATTTAATTAGCTTTATTTGAATGTGTTTGACTTTCATTTGATTCAAATTCCTTTGTTTGAATGTGTTCGACTTTCATTTGATTCAAACAGCATTGTTTTGAATGTGCTTGACTTTCATTTGATTCAACTAGCTTTGTAGAATGTATTTGACTTTCATTTGATTAAAATAGCTTTGTTTGAATGTGTTTGACTTTCATTTGATTCAATTAGCTTTGTAGAATGTATTTGACTTTCATTTGATTCAAATTGCTTTGTTTGAATGTGTTTGACTTTCATTTGATTCGATTTGCTTTGTAGAATGTATTTGACTTTCATTTGATTCAAATAGCTTTGTTGGAATGTGTTTGACTTTCATTTGATTCAAATAGCTTTATAGAATGTACTTGACATTTATTTGATTTAAATAGCTTTGTTTGAATGTGTTTGACTTTCATTTGATTCAATTAGCTTTGTAGAATGTATTTGACTTTCATTTGATTAAAATAGCTTTGTTTGAAAGTGCTTGAATTTCATTTGATTCAATTAGCTTTGTAGAATGTATTTGACTTTCATTTGATTCAAAAAGCTTCGTTTGAATGTGTTTGACTTTCATTTGATTCGATTTGCTTTGTAGAATGTATTTGACTTTCATTTGATTCAAATAGCTTTGTTGGAATGTGTTTGACTTTCATTTGATTCAAATAGCTTTATAGAATGTACTTGACATTTATTTGATTTAAATAGCTTTGTTTGAATGTGTTTGACTTTCATTTGATTCAATTAGCTTTGTAGAATGTATTTGACTTTCATTTGATTAAAATAGCTTTGTTTGAAAGTGTTTTGACTTTCATTTGATTCAATTAGCTTTGTAGAATGTATTTGACTTTCATTTGATTCAAATAGCTTTGTTTGAATGTGTTTGACTTTCATTTGATTCAAATAGCTTTATAGAATTTATTTGACATTTATTTGATTTAAATAGCTTTATTTGAATCTGTTTGACTTTCATTTGATTCAAATTCCTTTGTTTCAATGTGTTCGACTTTCATTTGATTCAAATAGCTTTATAGAATGTACTTGACATTTATTTGATTTAAATAGCTTTGTTTGAATGTGTTCGACTTTCATTTGATTCAACTAGCTTTGTAGAATGTATTTGACTTTCAATTGATTCAAATAGCTTTGTATGAATGTGTTTGACTTTCATTTGATTCAATTAGCTTTGTAGAATGTATTTGACTTTCATTTGATTCAAATAGCTTTGTTTGAATGTGTTTGACTTTCATTTGAATTCAATTTGCTTTGTAGAATGTATTTGACTTTCATTTGATTCAAATAGCTTTGTAGAATGTGTTTTACTTTCATTTGATTCAAATAGCTTTGTTTGAATGTGTTTGACGTTCATTTGATTCAATTTGCTTTGTAGAATGTATTTGACTTTTATTTGATTTAATTAGCTTTATTTGAATGTGTTTGACTTTCATTTGATTCAAATTCCTTTGTTTGAATGTGTTCGACTTTCATTTGATTCAAATAGCATTGTTTGAATGTGCTTGACTTTCATTTGATTCAACTAGCTTTGTAGAATGTATTTGACTTTCATTTGATTAAAATAGCTTTGTTTGAATGTGTTTGACTTTTATTTGATTCAATTAGCTTTGTAGAATGTATTTGACTTTTATTTGATTCAAATTGCTTTGTTTGAATGTGTTTGACTTTCATTTGATTCGATTTTCTTTGTAGAATGTATTTGACTTTCATTTGATTCAAATAGCTTTGTTGGAATGTGTTTGACTTTCATTTGATTCAAATAGCTTTATAGAATGTACTTGACATTTATTTGATTTAAATAGCTTTGTTTGAATGTGTTTGACTTTCATTTGATTCAATTAGCTTTGTAGAATGTATTTGACTTTCATTTGATTAAAATATTTTTGTTTGAAAGTGTTTGACTTTCATTTGATTCAATTAGCTTTGTAGAATGTATTTGACTTTCATTTGATTCAAATAGCTTTGTTTGAATGTGTTTGACTTTCATTTGATTCAATTTGCTTTGTAGAATGTATTTGACTTTCATTTGATTCAAATAGCTTTGTTGGAATGTGTTTGACTTTCATTTGATTCAAATAGCTTTATAGAATGTACTTGACATTTATTTGATTTTAATAGCTATGTTTGAATGTGTTTGACTTTCATTTGATTCAATTAGCTTTGTAGAAAGTATTTGACTTTCATTTGATTAAAATAGCTTTGTTTGAAAGTGTTTTGACTTTCATTTGATTCAATTACCTTTGTAGAATGTATTTGACTTTCATTTGTTTCAAATAGCTTTGTTTGAATGTGTTTGACTTTCATTTGATTCAAATAGCTTTATAGAATTTATTTGATTTAAATAGCTTTATTTGAATGTGTTTGACTTTCATTTGATTCAAATTCCTTTGTTTGAATGTGTTCGACTTTCATTTGATTCAAATAGCATTGTTTGAATGTGCTTGACTTTCATTTGATTCAACTAGCTTTAGAGATTGTATTTGACTTTCATTTGATTAAAATAGCTTTGTTTTAATGTGTTTGACTTTCATTTGATTCAATTAGCTTTGTAGAATGTATTTGACTTTCATTTGATTAAAATAGGTTTGTTTGAATGTGTTTGACTTTCATTTGATATAATTAGCTTTGTAGAATGTATTTGACTTTCATTTGATTCAAATAGCTTTGTTTGAATGTGTTTGACTTTCATTTGATTCAATTTGCTTTGTAGAATGTATTTGACTTTCATTTGATTCAAATAGCTTTGTAGAATGTGTTTGACTTTCATTTGATTCAAATAGCTTTGTTTGAATGTGTTTGACGTTCATTTGATTCAATTTGCTTTTTAGAATGTATTTGACTTTTGTTTCGGGGTTTTCTGATGTCCTGCGGGAGAGTTACAATTCCGAGACTGGAACCGGACGCCTGTACCTGCAAAATAACGGAGACTCCTGAGAGCTCCGCCTCCAACGGTCAAGTTAGTACCTGATTAAGGAGTAATTAATACAGAAACTAAAGTAATAAGGTCTCTCTAGGTGAGAGTATTTAATGTAGGTAATCTGCTTTGCTAGCGAGATCAGCCGGTTATTAGTGTGTTCCGTAAATTATTCGGTCCTTTGATTAATGAGGATTAATCGAGTATTTATAGCCTTGGGAAGCGTGCAACTCTCTAGGTTTAAGGTAAACCTAGGGCCGATCGGGCTTCTAGACTGAAATGGGCCTTGATGGCCGGTTGTCCCATTTGGCATGGGTGGACACGTGGCGTGTCTTAAGTGGTCCGTGGAGGACGCGTGGCGGAACCTGGTTGGTCCACTTGTCAAACGGCGCTTGGTGGATAAAAATCCCCTAATCATTTGCCCCTCACAGGTGGCACGCGACTGGTCACGTGTCGCCTGTGACAGGCGTCGCACGGTGACAGGCGACGGCCCGTTACAGGTGTCACCTTGCAGACGGCCGGGAGACTCTCCCGCCCAAATTTGAATTCGGAAGCGACCCTTCGCCTTCTCATTTTGCCTATAAAAGGAAGTGCTGACTTCGGTCATTTTCACATTTGAGAATTTTTGCGAGAACATTCGGACCCCTGAACTTGATCTGACATTTTCGGACTTTTTCTGCCTACCGCCTGTTCTGACAAGCCGACTGACCCGAACTTTCAGGACTTCATCAACTGTCATCCGTTCAGGTAACTCAGTTCTCTTACTCTTAATTTTCTTTTTATTTTTTGAAATGGCACCATGGAAGCACACGACACGCCTAAGTTAGTGATCAGCCGGTCACCGGGGACGCTGAATCTAGGACTAGGAGTGCCGCCTGCCCTTTTCTGGACCCATCTTTGCCCTTTATACAAAGTCCGACTGAATCTGTGTCTATGCAGAACGTGATGGCCAGAACAAAAAGACTGCTAGAATATCAAACTCAGACGGCTCCTCCCAAAGGGTACTCCTTAGCGAAACATCTGACCAGGCGCCAGATGTGGAACGAGGCGACTGTCAAGCTGACAGTTCTGAGAGAGGGACCAAGGTGTTCCCTTCTCATCTAACCGTGGACATGTCTAATTTACCTTCTGCTCCTTCTAAGGGAGAGGAGGCGGGCCCCTCTAGGAGAGGGGAGGAGTCGTCCTCTTCGGACTCGTCAGGGGACGAGTCCGATTCCAGCTCTTCTGACCATAGTTCTTCTGACTCAGAAGAAAAACATAACCGCCTACAAGAGGCGAGAAGTTCCCATGCAGTGGAGAAGGGGGATAATTGGGCAGAGCCGTCCGCCTCTTACAGAGAGGAAAACACCCCCTACTACTGCAGGGTGCCCCGGGCCGGATCGCAACCATGCGAGACAACGTGGCGAGCTTTATTGCTAACCACAAAATGAGCCCGGAGTATTTACTGTTTGTGCCGGATCCAGAAGATACTGTCGTCTGGCCGGCTGGTACCAGCTATGGTGACGGCTGTTTTGGCTGCTATGTGGCGGCCATCAAAGCTGGTCTGCGCTTCCCATTACATCCGGCTGTTCAGCGGATTTTAGATGGGTATGATCTGGGTTATGGCAGTTAGCCCCCAACTCTTGGGTAAACGTACTCGGCTATGTGGCCGGGTGCGAACTGAACGGGGTGGAGCCAAGTTTTGAGGCTTTCGCCCACATGAACTATCTCAGCCGGACCCCTAAGTCGGGAGGTACCGGCTGGTATCAACTAACAAGCCACAGGGTTACCTCATGACGAGAGGTAAGGCAAACAAATGGAAGGATTGGCGGAACACCTTCCTTATTATCGAGAGTTCAGACACGGAGCTGAACAAACGTTTTAACAAGTGGAACAGGGATCCGCCTCTTCTTGCAGGCGGCCGCAGCATGCCGCCTGTTCCCCCAAAGGCTAAAAGAGAGATCCTAGACAAAGGACTCTTCAAAGTAGAGACTAGGGTGAACTCTACTTCAGGGGTACGAGAGCAAGTACCCCTACACTGCGTCCCGAGCTTCAAGTGCTCTATGATGAGTACTTCTTGGCCGCCTGTGGCCTCGGCAGTCGGTGCTCTAGAGGTAGCCGGCCTGACGAATACTCTGTTTTCTCACGCCTTGTTTACTTGGGATTTTTACTAACTTTGCTGTTTATTTCTTTCAGCCGACGCCATGAGTAAAATAACAGCATCTAAGACTGCGGCGGCCATGCTGCGGGTTTCGCTTAATGAAGCAGTCGTACGCCGACTCCCCAGCAAGGAGGCACCCTTGGTAAGCTTTGAAAACTCTTCCCCTTTAAGTTGTATTATGCATATACTAACTCTTTTTGTTTTCAGTCTGGCACTCCAAGGGCTTCTTCCTCGCAACAGCCGGACCCCAAGGCCCGGAGAACGACTGTTGCAAGCTCTCCTGGGTCTTCCAGGAAAACAGTGGCGGCTGAGAAGCAGCCGGCCACTTCTTCAAAAACCCAGGCGGGGCCGCCTAGATGTATGGACACTTGCTTGTAAAAACTCACTCTTGCTTCCTTCTTGATTAGGTCTAACTTGTTTTTTCCTTTTGCTTAATGCAGCCGGCCCCCAGGGACTTGACTTGGTTGAGGTAGCCAAGTCAATGGTTAAAGTAGTTCCTCCTCTGACAGGGAGGCGGTCAAGGGTGCCGGCACCCTTGACCTCGATGGAATTTCGGGGATCCTAGCTGAGGTATACCCTTTTGAAGTTCCAGGACGCCTGTTAACCCTTTTGATTGGAAACTGACGCCTGTTTTTCTTTGTACTTAGGCCCTGCTCCGAGTCAACAGCCTTCGCAAGCCGATTGATCGGAAAAACAAAGAGGTAAAGGCCGCAAAGGCTATGGCCGCCTCCAGCTGTGATAAAGCAATGTTTCAAATTGCCCAAAATGAAGTACTGACCATTGATCTTCTTTATTATCAGGCGCAGGCGACCGCCGCTGTTCGGGCTCAGCTAGAGGCGGCCCAAAAGAAGGTTGACGAGCTGGAGGGGACCGTCACCAAACTTAAAGCCGAGCTGAAGCCCCTTCGTCAGAAAATGCACTCTTACGAAGCCATGGAGAAATCTTTGGCTAACGTAAAAGAACGCCTGGTGAACCAGGAGAAGAGTCTTACCCAAGAGCTCTCGGACAAGGCCGAGCAAGAGAAACAAGAGCTCGTCCGGGAGATGGTGGAAGACTCCGCCCAAATCCAACGCATGACCTGGGAACGACTGTTCCCCAGTGCCGACTTTGCCTCATGGGAAAGAACGTACCGCCAGTGTTCGGAAATATATAATCAACAGATCCTGGCGGCTGCTGAAGAAGAGGCGATGGACGTTGCGTTGGAGGAGGAAGAGCCGGTTGTGGCGCTTGTGCCACTTGGGGGTAAGGCATCAAAAGATGATGCAGCTAAGGCCGAGTCCAGCAAGAAGAGTGCTGACCAGGCGGCTGCTGCTGATACTGAACTGCCCCCTTCTTAAGCTTTAAGTATATTTTTTCTTTCCACGGCCTGCGTGCCGTTTGCTTTGTAATTACCCGGCCAGGGGGCCGGGGTTTTGAATATTCTGCTGGTCTTTTATGGCCGGCTCATTTTAATCAAATTTTTTGTTTTTGTTCAAATTTGTCTAAGTATTTGAAATTTGCTCACTAGACAGACTGTTGTGTATGGCCGAACGTTAAGACAGGTACAAATAGTAAGCATGCCGCCTATGCCCCTGGACGACTGGTTGTCTGTTTCCAGGATAGATGATCAGTCGGCCATTTAATCAATCGGTATTCGAACTCTTATTCAATTTGACCAAGTAAATAGAATTACCAAGTAGCCAAGGAATTTAAGTAGGAAAACAAGCGGCGGGTACCGGTTGTTTCCCTTTATTGCCAATGTTGGCCTCTAATTTGTTATTTGTTAACCTAGCAAGAGTATTGGTTGAGAGCCTTTGTTTATTAAAAACAAGTGGACGACTCGTACCTTTTAGGCTCAGTACTAAGTTTGAGTGACTATTAAGTTAACATAGGAGTTACTTAGTCTTCGTCACAATCTTGATTGAGTAGTAAAGGTATCAGGCGGCGTAGGCCGGCTAGACCCCTTGATTTACCAATGTTTGTTGGCTATTTACTCAATAGGTTATCCAGTAGGAATAGGGGTTCGAGTGCCCTTGTTTGTATAAACAGGCGGACGACTCAAACTTTTTAGGTTCCATACCAAATTTGAAGGAGTGACTATGAGTTAACTTTGGAGTTACTCAGTCGCCGTCACTTTTGTTTGAGAAGTAGAGGTACCAGGCGGCGTAGGCCGGCTAGACCCCTTGATTCGCCAATGTTTGTTGGCTATTAACTCAATAGGTACCCCCTGCATTTATCCCAAGTAATACAGGCGGTCATCTGACTCAGATGTCAACTGCTACCACTGGTTTGGTTAGTGATAGAGTTATCCTTGTCTCAAAAACGGCTACGTGGTTGCCCTTTGGGACAGTCGTATAGGTGCCGTGTAATTAGTTTATAGAACAATGTTCCACCCAAAAGGGAGCTGCTCTCTGCGACGAATTTCATCCGAATGGATGCCGCCGGACGCCTGCTATAATGTTGGGACAGGTCGGATTAGTTTTTAAAAGTTAGATCAGTTGACTAGGCGCCTGGTCTGATCATTCGGCCGGTGGCCTTGGTAAGTTCTTGGTGAACGTAGGTGCTAAGTCAAAGAAGGGTAGCCGCCTGTTAGGCCACAGGGTCGGCCAGGCCTAATCTTTTTAGCTAAGTATTGTGAGTAAAATACTCAATGGAGAGTAGCCGACTGTAAAGGTACAGACGGCATGCCCTCTGATGATAGAGTGAAAAAACTCAATGGAGAGTAGCCGACTGTAAAGGAACAGACGGCATGCCCTCTGAAGATAGAGTGAAAAAACTCAATGGAGAGTAGCCGACTGTAAAGGTACAGACGGCATGCCCCTCTGAAGATAGAGTGAAAAAACTCAATGGAGAGTAGCCGACTGTAAAGGTACAGACGGCATGCCCCTCTGAAGATAGAGTGAAACTCAATGGAGAGTAGCCGACTGTAAAGGTACAGACGGCATGCCCCTCGTAATACAAAATTGAATAGTAAGTGCCAACTTTTTTAAGTAGCTCTTTACTTTACATCATTCAAAAGAAATATTTCTTAAGGTTATCTACATTCCAAGTTCGAGGCAACGGTTGTCCGTCTGGTGTTTCCAGACGGTAGGTACCGTCCTGACTTCCGCATAGATTCGGTAGGGTCCTTCCAGTTGGGAGTTAGTTTGCCAGACTCGTTAGCCCTACCAACTGCTTCCATTTTTCTAAGTACAAAGTCCCCTACTTTGAGTGGACGCTGTGCACTTTTTTGTTGTATGATCTAGTCATTCTCAGGCGGTAGATTTCATGGCGCAAAACAGCATTGCCCTCTTTTCAGGAAGTGAGTCTAATGCCAGGCGCATAGCTTCCCAGTTTGCCTCTTCGTCATATAGCATTACTCGAAGAGTCGGCTCGTAGTGTTCTATTGGAAGAACAGCTTCTGCACCATAAGTTAGGAGGAATGGAGTTTCTCCAGTCGCCCCTTTTTCAGTCGTCCTAATGGCCCAAAGAACATGTGGTAGTTCATCTGCCCATAGGCCGCCTGCTCGTTCAATTTTTTTCTTGAGACCGTCTGAGATGATTTTATTAAAGGCTTCTACCTGGCGTTTGCTTGTGGACGGCCGACAGATGCAAAGTAATGTCCAATTCTTGGTCTCCAACCAGCTTTTGAGAACAGGCGTCTCAAATTGGGGACCATTATCAAAAACCATAGACATGGGAACCCCGAACCGAGTGATGACGTTTTTCCAAATGAATGAAATTACATCTTTCGTCTTGATTCCCTTTACAGCCTCCGCCTCTACCCATTTAGTGAAGTAGTCAACGGCAACAAGTATATACCTTCTGCCGCCTGTAGCAGGCGTATATGGACCCAGAATGTCCATGCCCCACTTAGCAAACGGTAGTGGGCTGTGAATGGTAGTGAGGTCAGTAGCCGGACGGTGAATTAATTTGCCAAACCTTTGGCACTTGTCACATTTTTTCACCATCTCCATTGCATCTGCTTCCAAAGTAGGCCAAAAGTAGCCCTGCCGCCTTGCCCTTTGAGCAAGCATCCTACCACCTATATGGGAAGCACAGAAACCAGAGTGAAGATCATCTAGTATCTCTCGTCCCTTTTCAGGAGTAACACACTTTAAGAAGGGTTGAAGGTGCCCCCTCTTGTGCAGTTCCCCCTGTATCATTTCAAAACAGGAGGCTCGTTTTTTCAGTGATGCCGCCTGTTGAGGATCATCCGGCAGTGTACCGTTTGTCAGATATGCCCTGATTGAATCCATCCAGGTTGAGCTTCTGTCTAGAATTCCAATAGGATTTTCCTCGATGCTTCTCTTCTCCATTACTTCCCAAAACACAGTTCGAGGAGTATCGGAGGAGGCGGATGATGCTAATTTCGAGAGTGCATCTGCCTGGTTGTTTTCTGATCTCGGTACTTGGATCAGATGGAAATCCTCAAGGGAGCCGACTGCTTGTCGGACCGCCTGTAAATATTTGATCATGGCCGGATGTGTTGCTTCGTATTCGCCATTGTACTGACTCACTATCAGTTGTGAATCAGAACAGGCGTCTATTTTCCTTGCCCCGGCCGCCTTACACATGCGGATCCCGGCTAGTAAAGCTTCATATTCTGCCTCATTGTTTGAAGCCTGGAAACTGAAGCGTAGAGCATACTCGAACCTGTCGCCCTCTGGAGATTGACATACGACGCCTGCTCCACAACCGTTTGAAGTAGAGCTTCCGTCCACATATACCTTCCAGACTTGGTCTGGAACTTGAGAGTCAGGAGGACGAGTCATCTCTACAATAAAGTCAGCAAAGGCTTGCCCCTTCACTGCTTTTCTAGGCTCGAAAGTAACTTCGAGACTCTGCATTTCTATGGCCCATTTGATCATTCGTCCGGAGGACTCCATGGTGGTAAGGGGCCGTTTGATCGGTTGGTCGGTATACACGACGACTGCATGTGCCAGAAAGTAGGGCTTCAATTTTTTAACAGCCATGAAGAGTGCAAGACCAAATTTCTCCCACTAGGGGATACCTCAACTCGGCATTTTTCAGTACGTGACTGACAAAGTAGACCGGAAGTTGACAGCCGTCCCTTTCAGCAAGGAGCACCGCGCTTAACGCATGATCAGAGACGGCCAGGTACATGTAGAGATTTTCTTTGGGCAAAGGGCTGACCAGCCTTGGCAAGGAATGCAAGTGAACCTTTAATTTCTGGAAGGCGGCCTCAGCATCCGGCCCCCATTCAAACCTTGCCTTTTTCTTAATTGCCTGGAAAAAGTATAGGCATTTGTCGCCTGATCGGCTTAGAAATCTTCCCAAGGCCGCCAGACAACCTGTTAACTTCTGAACCTCTCGGACGGTACGAGGCGACTGCATGTCAATGACCGCCTGTACCTTCTCAGGGTTCGCCTCTATTCCTCTCTGGTTGATAAGGAATCCGAGAAATTTCCCAGACTCAACTCCAAATACACATTTCTTGGGATTGAGCATGACATGGTGCCGCCTGAGTGTGGCGAAAGTTTCTCGGAGGTCCGTCAGATGATCTTTCTGAAGTTTAGTCTTAAC
>NW_018745423.1:0-21394 GCF_001683475.1 Chenopodium quinoa
TTGAAACAAAGCTAATTGAATCAAATGAAAGTTAACCACATTCAAAGAAAGCTAATTTAAATCAAGTGAAATTCTAACACATTCAAACAAAGCTTTTTGAATCCAAAGAAAGTCAAATGAGTTCAAAAAAGCTAATTGAATCAAGTGAAAGTCAAACAAATTCAAACATAGCTTTTTGAATCAAATGATTGTCAAATGCATTCAACGATACTAATTGAATCATATGAAAGTCAAACACATTCAAACAAATCTTTTGAATCAAATGAAAGTCAAATGCATTCAACAGATCAAATTGAATCAATTAAAAGTCAACCACATTCAAACAAAGCTAATTAAATCCAATGGAAGGCAAACACATTCAAACAAAGCTATTTGAATCAAATGAAAGTCAAACACATTCAAACAATGCTATCTGAATCAAATGAAAGTCAAATGCATTCAAAAAAGATAATTAAATCAAACGAAAGTCAAACACATTCAGACAAAGCTAATTGCATCAAATGAAAGTCAAAAACATTCAAACAAAGCTAATTAAATCATATGAAAGTCAAATGCTTTGAAAAAAGCTAATTGAATCAAGTAAAAGTCCAAAGAATTCAAACAAAGCTTTTTGAATCAAATGATTGTGAAATGCATTCAACGAGGCTAATTGAATCAGATGACAGTCAAACAAAACTTTTTGAATCAAATGAAATTGAAATGCATTCAACGAAGCAAATTGACTCAATTAAAAGTTAACCACATTCAAGCAAACCTAATTGAATCAAATGAAAGTCAAACACATTTAAACAAAGCTATTTGAACCAAATGAAAGTCAAACACATTCAAGAAATGCTATTTGAATCAAATGAAAGTCAAACGCATTCAAAAAAGGTATTTAAATCAAGTGAAAGTCAAAAACATTCAAACAAAGCTATTTGAATCAAATTAAAGTCAACCACATTCAAACAAAGCTTTTTGATTTAAATGAAAGTCAAATGCATTAAACAAAGCTAATTGATTCAAATGAAAGTCAATCACATTCAAACAAAGCTAATTTAATCAAATGAAAATCAAACACATTCAAACAAAGCTTTTTCAATCAAATGAAATTCAAATGCATTCGAAATAGCGATTTGAATCAAGTGAAAGTTAAACAAAGCTTTTTGAATCAAATGGTTGTCAAATCCGTTCAACGATGCTAATTGAATCGTATGAAAGTCAAGCACATTCAAACAAATCTTTTTGAATCAACTGAAAGTCAAATGCAATTAAAAAAAAGTAATTAAATCAAGTGAAAGTCAATTACATTTAAAGAAAGCTTTTTAAATCAAATGAAAGTTAAATGCATTCAAAAAAGCTAATTGAATCAAGTGAAAGTCTAGGTAATTCAAACAAAGCTTTTTGAATCAAATGACTGTCAAATGTGTTCAACGATGCTAATTGAATCAAATGAAAGTCAAACACATTCAAACAAAGCTTTTTGAATCAAATGAAAGTCATATGCATTCAACAAAGCTAATTGAATCAAATGAAAGTCAATGGCATTCTAACAAACCTAATTGAATCAAACGAAAGTCAATGGCATTCTAACAAACCTAATTGAATCAAATGAAAGTCAACCACATTCAAACAAAGCTAATTGAATCAAATGAAAGTTAACCACATTCAAACAAAGCTAATTTAAATCAAGTGAAATTCAAACTCATTCAAACAAAGCTTTTTGAATCCAAAGAAAGTCAAATGAGTTCAAAAAAGCTAATTGAATCAAGTGAAAGTCAAACAAATTCAAACATAGCTTTTTGAATCAAATGATTGTCAAATGCATTCAACGATACTAATTGTATCATATGAAAGTCAAACACATTCAAACAAATCTTTTTGAATCAAATGAAAGTCAAATGCATTCAACAGATCAAATTGAATCAATTAAAAGTCAACCACATTCAAACAAAGCTAATTAAATCCAATGGAAGGAAAACACATTCAAACAAAGCTATTTGAATCAAATGAAAGTCAAACACATTCAAACAATGCTATCTGAATAATATGAAAGTCAAATGCATTCAAAAAAGAAAATTAAATCAAACGAAAGTCAAACACATTCAGACAAAGCTAATTGCATCAAATGAAAGTCAAAAACATTCAAACAAAGCTAATTAAATCATATGAAAGTCAAATGCTTTCAAAAAAGCTAATTGAATCAAGTAAAAGTCCAAAGAATTAAACTAAAGCTTTTTGAATCAAATGATTGTGAAATGCATTCAACGAGGCTAATTGAATCAGATGACAGTCAAACAAAACTTTTTGAATCAAATGAAAGTCAAATGCATTCAACAAAGCAAATTGACTCAATTGAAAGTTAACCACATTCAAGCAAAGCTAATTGAATCAAATGAAAGTCAAACACATTTAAGCAAAGTTATTTGAACCAAATGAAAGTCAAACACATTCAAGAAATGCTATTTGAATCAAATGAAAGTCAAACACATTCAAAAAAGGTATTTAAATCAAGTGAAAGTCAAAAACATTCAAACAAAGCTATTTGAATCAAATTAAAGTCAAACATATTCAAACAAAGCTTTTTGAATTAAATGAAAGTCAAATGCATTAAACAAAGCTAATTGATTCAAATGAAGGTCAATCACATTCAAACAAAGCTAATTTAATCAAATGAACATCAAACACATTCAAACAAAGCTTTTTCAATCAAATGAAATTCAAATGCATTCAAAATAGCGATTTGAATCAAGTGAAAGTCAAACAAAGCTTTTTGAATCAAATGATTGTCAAATCCGTTCAACGATGCTAATTGAATCGTATGAAAGTCAAGCACATTCAAACAAATCTTTTTGAATCAACAGAAAGTCAAATGCAATTAAAAAAAAGTAATTAAATCAAGTGAAAGTCAGTTACATTTAAACAAAGCTTTTTAAATCAAATGAAAGTTAAATGCATTCAAAAAAGTTAATTGAATCAAGTGAAAGTCTAGGTAATTCAAACAAAGCTTTTTGAATCAAATGACTGTCAAATGTGTTCAACGATGCTAATTAATCAAATGAAAGTCAAACACATTCAAACAAGCTTTTTGAATCAAATGAAAGTCATATTCATTCAACAAAGCTAATTGAATCAAATGAAAGTCAATGGCATTCTAACAAACCTAATTGAATCAAACGAAAGTCAATGGCATTCTAACAAACCTAATTGAATCAAATGAAAGTCAACCACATTGAAACAAAGCTAATTGAATTAAATGAAAGTTAACCACATTCAAACGAAAGCTAATTTAAATCAAGTGAAATTCTAACACATTCAAACAAAGCTTTTTGAATCCAAAGAAAGTCAAATGAGTTCAAAAAAGCTAATTGAATCAAGTGAAAGTCAAACAAATTCAAACATAGCTTTTTGAATCAAATGATTGTCAAATGCATTCAACGATACTAATTGAATCATATGAAAGTCAAACACATTCAAACAAATCTTTTTGAATCAAATGAAAGTCAAATGCATTCAACAGATCAAATTGAATCAATTAAAAGTCAACCACATTCAAACAAAGCTAATTAAATCCAATGGAAGGCAAACACATTCAAACAAAGCTATTTGAATCAAATGAAAGTCAAACACATTCAAACAATGCTATCTGAATCAAATGAAAGTCAAATGCATTCAAAAAAGATAATTAAATCAAACGAAAGTCAAACACATTCAGACAAAGCTAATTGCATCAAATGAAAGTCAAAAACATTCAAACAAAGCTAATTAAATCATATGAAAGTCAAATGCTTTGAAAAAAGCTAATTGAATCAAGTAAAAGTCCAAAGAATTCAAACAAAGCTTTTTGAATCAAATGATTGTGAAATGCATTCAACGAGGCTAATTGAATCAGATGACAGTCAAACAAAACTTTTTGAATCAAATGAAATTGAAATGCATTCAACAAAGCAAATTGACTCAATTGAAAGTTAACCACATTCAAGCAAACCTAATTGAATCAAATGAAAGTCAAACACATTTAAACAAAGCTATTTGAACCAAATGAAAGTCAAACACATTCAAGAAATGCTATTTGAATCAAATGAAAGTCAAACGCATTCAAAAAAGGTATTTAAATCAAGTGAAAGTCAAAAACATTCAAACAAAGCTATTTGAATTCAAATTAAAGTCAAACACATTCAAACAAAAGCTTTTTGATTTAAATGAAAGTCAAATGCATTAAACAAAGCTAATTGATTCAAATGAAAGTCAATCACATTCAAACAAAGCTAATTTAAATCAAATGAAAATCAAACACATTCAAACAAAGCTTTTTCAATCAAATGAAATTCAAATGCATTCGAAATAGCGATTTTGAATCAAGTGAAAGTTAAACAAAGCTTTTTGAATCAAATGATTGTCAAATCCGTTCAACGATGCTAATTGAATCGTATGAAAGTCAAGCACATTTCAAACAAATCTTTTTGAATCAACTGAAAGTCAAATGCAATTAAAAAAAGTAATTAAATTCAAGTGAAAGTCAATTACATTTAAAGAAAGCTTTTTAAATCAAATGAAAGTTAAATGCATTCAAAAAAAGCTAATTGAATCAAGTGAAAGTCTAGGTAATTCAAACAAAGATTTTTGAATCAAATGACTGTCAAATGTGTTCAACGATGCTAATTGAATCAAATGAAAGTCAAACACATTCAAACAAAGCTTTTTGAATCAAATGAAAGTCATATGCATTCAACAAAGCTAATTGAATCAAATGAAAGTCAATGGCATTCTAACAAACCTAATTGAATCAAACGAAAGTCAATGGCATTCTAACAAACCTAATTGAATCAAATGAAAGTCAACCACATTCAAACAAAGCTAATTGAATCAAATGAAAGTTAACCACATTCAAACAAAGCTAATTTAAATCAAGTGAAATTCAAACTCATTCAAACAAAGCTTTTTGAATCAAATGAAAGTCAAATGCATTCAACAGATCAAATTGAATCAATTAAAAGTCAACCACATTCAAACAAACCTAATTAAATCCAATAGAAGGCAAACTCATTCAAACAAAGCTATTTGAATCAAATGAAAGTCAAACACATTCAAACAATGCTATCTGAATCAAATGAAAGTCAAATGCATTCAAAAAAAGATAATTAAATCAAACGAAAGTCAAACACATTCAGACAAAGCTAATTGCATCAAATGAAAGTTTAAAACATTCAAAACAAAGCTAATTAAATCATATGATAGTCAAATGCTTTCAAAAAAGCTAATTGAATCAAGTAAAAGTCCAAAGAATTCAAACAAAGCTTTTTTGAATCAAATGATTGTGAAATGCATTCAACGAGGCTAATTAAATCAGATGACAGTCAAACAAAACTTTTTGAATCAAATGAAAGTCAAATGCATTCAACAAAGCAAATTGACTCAATTGAAAGTTAACCACATTCAATGATGTAAATCTAAATACACCCTCCCGAATATGGGTTGATGGATTTAAAAATACTTATAGTTAGAATACTCAAATATCATGGAACAAGATAAAAGGGCCAAAACTCAAGGACACACTCAAAGTTTTGGGGTTTTAGGCCAGAGATAAGACTCACTCAATCTCTCCTAAGCTTATCGCTCAAGACTTACTCAAAGCAATAAGGGAACACTTGAACTTGAGACAAACTCTAAGTTAAAAATGCTAAAACACAAGGGTTTTTTATCCAAAACTCAAAACTGGTTTTTATTTCTGTTTTTTGCTCTCCCTTTTATAGAGGAAAGGAGCAGCAAAAACACACCAAAAGTCAAGGAAAACCGTCCAAGCATGAACAGCCAAAAGCCAACAGTTTTCCTCCTTATTTAAGCTAAAACAATAAAAGCATAATTAAAGCCTAATGATAACTTCCTATTACAACCGGCCAAAGAGCTAAACTCTTGGCATTATTTTCAGCAACATTAACTAAAATATAAGATAATAATAGCTAGTAAATGGCTTAGGATCCACACGCCCAAAATAGCAGTGAAACGTGCCAAATCTGTAGTGAAGCGCGCCATGCACCCAATCTTCAATCTACCCATTGAAATGCAACATAGAACTTCAGCCTTCTTTGTAAATGGATAAAATCCAAGAGTCTCTAAGACTAAAGCAACAGGTTCATTAGATTGTCCACTTTGGATCATTCCCCCCTTCTTCAAAAGAGTTTGCCCTCAAACTTGAATCATCAAAGTATGGTGATGAATCCCCTACATTGAAAGTCGCACTAACACCCATCAATTCGTCTGGTAGCTCAATTTTGTAAGCACTATCGTTCACCCTCTCAAGAACCTTAAAAGGACCATCAGAACGAGGCATAAGCTTGTTTTTGCGAAGCTTAGGGAACCTCTCCTTCCTCAAATGCACCCAAACCAAGTCCCCGGGATGAAAAATAGGCTGTTTGCGTTTCTTATTGGCTCGCTCTTGGTATTTTTTATTCATCTCCTCAATTCTTTTCTTCACTTGCTCACAGGTTTTTTGAAAGGTTTCCACCCTCTTTTTTAGCATCTTTCTCTACCATGTCACTCTTAACCATAGGAACAAGATCAATCGGCACAAATGGGTTCACTCCATAAACTACTTCAAATGGAGAACGGGAAGTAGTTAGGGAATGAGCTCTATTGTAAGCAAACTCCGCATGGGCTAATTTCATGTCCCAATCTTTTTGCGTTTTGCTCACAAGACCTCGTAACAAAGTACCCAAAGTTTCTATTAGTGACCTCGGTTTGCTCATCGGTTTGGGGATGATGAGAGGTACTAAATAGTAACTTGGTACCCACAAGTTTCCATAGGGTTCTCCAAAAGTGACTAAGGAATTTGAGTCCCTATCAGATACTATACTTCGAGGAATGCCATGGAGTTTGACAATTTCCTTGAAGTACAGCTCGGCCACTTTCACGGCATCATCAGTTTTATTACAAGCTACAAAGTGTGCCATTTTAGAGAATCTATCTACAACAACCATGATGCTATCTCTTCCCCTTTGAGTGCGAGGCAATCCAACAATGAAATCCATGCTAACACTTTCCCATGGAGCATCCGGAACTGGCAACGGAGTATAAAGACCCTTTGTGAAGTGTCCCTTAGCCTTTTGACAAGTAGCACATCTCTTCACAACATGAGTAACATCCTTGATCATTCTAGGCCAATAGAAGTTCACCTAGAATATCAAGAGTCTTTTGTATCCCAAAATGACCGGCTAAACCTCCACCATGCACTTCTCTCACTAATAACTCCCTAACCCCACTCTTCGGAACACATAGCTTGTTACCTTTAAAGAGGTAGCTATCTTGTCTCACAAACTCTTTGGTAGGATTCTCTATCTCACTAGCAAAGTCGGGATCATTTATGTAACATTCCTTGAGTTGTTCAAAACCCAAGATCTTAGCATCCACCATGGAAAGTAAGTAGCTCCGACGAGACAATGCATCGGCCACAACATTACTCTTTCCATCCTTGTACTTGGAGCTAAAGGTAAATGATTGGAGAAACTCCACCCATTTAGCATGTCTCTTGTTGAGTTTTTGTTGCCCATGAATAAATTTTAGAGCCTCATGATCGGAATGAAGAACAAATGGTTTTGGTCTAAGGTAGTGAGACCAATGATCAAGTGCTCTAACTATGGCATAGAACTCACGGTCATAAGTGGAATAGTTCAACTTAGCCCCATTCAACTTCTCACTAAAGTAACTCACGGGCTTCTTCTCTTGAATCAAAACAGCACCTATTCCAATCCCACTTGCATCACACTCTACCTCAAACACTTTGTTGAAATCTGGTAGCACAAGTATAGGAGCGTTGCAAAGCATATGTTTAACCTTCTCAAAGGCTCGTTGAGCATTTTCTTCCCATACGAACTCACCCTTTTTGGTCAACTCGGTGATTGGAGCCATGATGGTAGAGAAGTTTTTGATGAACCGCCTATAGAAGGAGGCAAGTCCATGAAAACTTCTAACTTCGTGCACATTGGTTGGAGCCAACCAAGACTGGACTGCTTTTACCTTCTCCGGATCTACATGAACCCCCTCTCCTGTTACAATGTATCCTAAGAATACAACACTAGGAGTCATGAATACACATTTTTCAAGCTTACCATACAACTTCACCTCCCTCAATTTTTCAAACAATCTCCTCAAATGAATTACATGATCATCATTGTTTTTACTATACACAAGAATGTCATCTAAGTAAACAACAACAAAATCATTAAGAAAAGGCCGGAGAACTTCATTCATCAATCTCATGAAGGAGCTTGGGGCGTTGCAAAGCCCAAATGGCATCACTAACCACTCATACAACCCTTGTTTTGTTTTGAAAGTCGTCTTCCACTCATCCCCCTCTCGAATTCTCATTTGATGGTACCCACTCCTTAAATCTATTTTGGAAAAGACTAAGGCACCACTCAACTCATCTAACATATCTTGCAATCGAGGCATAGGAAAACGGTATTTGACCGTTATATTGTTAATGGAACGACTATCAACACACATTCTCCAGTACCATCTTTTTTTGGTACTAAGAGGGCTGGAACCGCGCAAGGACTAAGGCTTTCTCTCACATAACCTCTCTCAAGTTAATTCGTTCACTTGCTTTTCAAGTTCCTTACTCTCTTCCGGATTACACCTATAGGCAGCCTTGTTTGGGCAAAGGTGCTCCTGGAATTAAGTCAATGGTGTGCTCAATGCCTCTAATTGGAGGTAGGCCTTTGGGCAAGTCATTGGGGAACACATCTTTGGTACTCTTCTAATAACTCATTTAGCATGGATGAGTTAATACAAGTAGTACCATTATCATCTTTGGTCCTTACCACCAAAGCATACCCTCCCCCCATTTTCTTTCATTATTCGTTCATATTCATTACAAGTTACAAAGATAGTTGCTTTTCTCTTTTTCTTTCTTAGCAACTTTAGGAGGTAAAGGCCACTAACTTAACTTTTCTACCATTTTTTGGTAGTTACAATATACACATTAGTTTTCCCTTTATGCTCCGAATCATGATCAAACTGCCACGGTCTTCCAAGCAACAAATGACACGCATCCATAGGAAGAATATCACACCAACGCTCATCTTCGAACCCTCCAATGGAATAAGACACCAATGCTTGCTTCTTGACTCTAATGCTTGTGCCATCGTTCAACCAATTGAGCTTGTAAGGTTCACCATGGTCTCTAGTGGGTAGCTTCAATTTACTCACAGCCTCGGATGAAACAACATCTGTTTGGGCACCACTATCAACAATCACATTGCAAGTCTTCTCTCCTATCTTGCATCTAGTGTGGAACAAGTTGTTTCGTTGTTTAAGATCAATTTCGGGTTCATTATACAAGATTCTACGAACCACCATCATGTTGAACTCATCTTCGGGTTGAATCTCTTCCTCATACTCTTCATCAAACTCGCAACCCTCCTCATGAGCCACAAAAGTTATAGACCTTCTCCTCCTCATCCATGAGAGCACATTGAGAGGCTGTTAACACACTCTTACTAGGACATTCCGATGCAATATGTCCTCTCCCATGACACTTGAAGCATTTTCTTCCTAGTTGAAAGCTCACTAGGCGAAACTACTTGTTTTTCTTTCCCTTTTGATGAGCTAGGTGAAAAGGTTTTACTTTGAAAAGTACTCCCTTTAGAGTTGAAAGGAGTAAATTTCGAAGTATTCTTGAAAGAAGAATTTTTGGGCTTCTCTTTTCTCCCTTTCTTCTTTAAGTTGAGACTCATACTTCAAAGCTAGTTTGCATACATCACTAAAAGTGGCATAATGAGTAACTTTCCACTTTCCTATTAATTTCTTTGGTCAACCCCTTGACAAATCTAGCAATTTTTGTAAGCCTCCTTTTCTTGCAAGTCGCAAGTCAAGCCTAACCTTTCAAATTCTTTTATGTAATCCTCCACACTCATGTTTTCTTGTGATAGTGGGTTAATTTTTAAGTATTGATCTTGCTCATACTCTTTACTTACCCATTTTTCCCTCATTTTCTTTTTTAATTTCTCCCATGAGTCTATCTTATCTTTCCCTTCTCTTTCTTCTATTTGACTTGAGGTTTTCATACCACAATGCAGCTAGTTTAGTGAGTTTAAGGACAGCCAACTTGAACCGTTTCCTATCATCATACCCCTTGTAATCAAAAACAGTTTCAATTTGCCTAACCCAATCTAAGAAAGCCTCACAATCATGCCCTCCATCAAATTCATGCATATCAATTTTTAGACCCCTATCTTCATCAAATTGTCTAAAATTGTTACCACTATTTTCATCCTCCTCCTCTAATTCATTTATTTTCCTAGTGGCTTTAAGGAGCATATCAGATATGGCATCCATCCTAGTATCTTGTTGTGCCCTAGAGACTTCACTCTCTTCTGTTTTTTTCTCCAAATTCTCCAATTTTTCAGTGAATTACTTGCAACATTCTAGCAAGCTCCTCACTAGACATGATTTCCACTATTTTGCTTGGATATTACAAGTACAATGAAACTGCCGAAATTAGAGACAAAATGAAAAACGAAAAATTGCCTCTAGACTCTCAAAGGCTTACAAATTCAGAATATTCAGATCAAAACAACCAATTTGCAAAAAAAGAAATTCCTCAAAAGCTTTTCGGATGAGGGAGAAATCTTCAATTGAATTCTGCCTTCCCGGTTTTGCCTCTTTTCTGCGTTGCTGCGAAAAACCTGCCCAGTTTATTAGCAGAAAAATTCCAAAATATCTGAAAATTTTTGTGAGTAATCTACGCAAAAAAATATCTTGATTCAAAAAAGAAATAACTCGATTTGGACAGAAACGAAGGAGATATGTCCTTCTCAAACCGCAACTCCAAACTGATTGAATTCTGCCGTTTTGCTCCAAACGCCTTCAAACTCGATTTTCTTAAAGAAACCCTTAACTAGGCTCTGATACCAGATGATGTAAATCTAAATACACCCTCCCGAATATGGGTTGATGGATTTAAAAATACTTATAGTTAGAATACTCAAATATCATGGAACAAGATAAAAGGGCCAAAACTCAAGGACACACTCAAAGTTTTGGGGTTTTAGGCCAGAGATAAGACTCACTCAATCTCTCCTAAGCTTATCGCTCAAGACTTACTCAAAGCAATAAGGGAACACTTGAACTTGAGACAAACTCTAAGTTAAAATGCTAAAAACACAAGGTTTTTTATCCAAACTCAAAACTGGTTTTTATTTCTGTTTTGCTCTCCCTTTTATAGAGGAAAGGAGCAGCAAAAACACACCAAAAGTCAAGGAAAACCGTCCAAGCATGAACAGCCAAAAGCCAGCAGTTTTCCTCCTTGATTTAAGCTAAACAATAAAAGCATAATAAAGCCTAATGATAACTTCCTATTACAACCGGCCAAAAGAGCTAAACTCTTGGCATTATTTCAGCAACATTAACTAAAATATAAGATAATAATAGCTAGTAAATGGCTTAGGATCCACACGCCCAAAATAGCAGTGAAACGTGCCAAATCTGTAGTGAAGCGCGCCATGCGCCCAATCTTCAATCTACCCATGAAATGCAACATAGAACTTCAGCCTTCTTTGTAAATGGATAAAAATCCAAGAGTCTCTAAGACTAAAGCAACAGGTTCATTAGATGTCCACTTTGGATCATTCAAGCAAAGCTAATTGAATCAAATAAAAGTCAAACACATTTAAACAAAGCTATTTGAACCAAATGAAAGTCAAACACATTTAAGTAATGCTATTTGAATCAAATGAAAGTCAAACGCATTCAAAAAAGTATTTAAATCAAGTGAAAGTAAAAAACATTCAAACAAAGCTATTTGAATCAAATTAAAGTCAAACACATTCAAACAAAGCTTTTCTAATTAAATGAAGTCAAATGCATTAAAACAAAGCTAAATTGATTCAAAGTGAAAGTCAATCACATTCAAACAAAGCTAATTTAATCAAATGAAAATCAAACACATTCAAACAAAGCTTTTTTCAATCAAATGAAATTCAAATGCATTCAAAATAGCGATTTGAATCAAGTTAAAGTCAAACAAAGCTTTTTGAATCAAATGATTTTTCAAAATCCGTTCAACGATGCTAATTGAATCGTATGAAAGTCAAGCACATTCAAACAAATCTTTTTTGAATCAACAGAAAGTCAAATGCAATTAAAAAAAAGTAATTAAATCAAGTGAAAGTCAATTACATTTAAACAAAGGTTTTTTAATCAAATGAAAGTTAAATTCATTCAAAAAAAAGCTAATTGAATCAAGTGAAAGTCTAGGTAATTCAAACAAAGCTTTTGAATCAAATGACTGTCAAATGTGTTCAACGATGCTAATTGAATCAAAATGAAGTCAAACACATTCAAACAAAGCTTTTTGAATCAAATGAAAGTCATATTGCATTTCAACAAAGCTAATTAAATCAAATGAAAGTCAATGGCATTCTAACAAACCTAATTGAATCAAACGAAAAGTCAATGGCATCTCTTAACAAACCTAATTGAATCAAATGAAAGTCAACCACATTCAAACAAAGCTAATTGAATTCAAATGAAAGTTAACCACATTCAAACAAAGCTAATTTAAATCAAGTGAAATTCAAACTCATTCAAACAAAGCTTTTTTGAATCCAAAAGAAAGTCAAATGAGTTCAAAAAAAGCTAATTGAATCAAGTGAAAGTCAAACAAATTCAAACATAGCTTTTTGAATCAAATGATTGTCAAATGCATTCAACGATACTAATTGTATCATATGAAAGTCAAACACATTCAAACAAATCTTTTTTGAATCAAATGAAAGTTCAAATGCATTCAATCAGATCAAATTGAATCAATTAATAGTCAACCACATTCAAACAAAGCTAATTAAATCCAATGGAAGGCAAACACATTCAAACAAAGCTATTTGAATCAAATGAAAGTCAAACACATTCAAACAATGCTATCTGAATCAAATGAAAGTCAAATGCATTCAAAAAAGATAATTAAATCAAACGAAAGTCAAACACATTCAGACAAAGCTAATTGCATCAAATGAAAGTCAAAAACATTCAAACAAAGCTAATTAAATCATATGAAAGTCAAATGCTTTGAAAAAAGCTAATTGAATCAAGTAAAAGTCCAAAGAATTCAAACAAAGCTTTTTGAATCAAATGATTGTGAAATGCATTCAACGAGGCTAATTGAATCAGATGACAGTCAAACAAAACTTTTTGAATCAAATGAAATTGAAATGCATTCAACAAAGCAAATTGACTCAATTGAAAGTTAACCACATTCAAGCAAACCTAATTGAATCAAATGAAAGTCAAACACATTTAAACAAAGCTATTTGAACCAAATGAAAGTCAAACACATTCAAGAAATGCTATTTGAATCAAATGAAAGTCAAACGCATTCAAAAAAGGTATTTAAATCAAGTGAAAGTCAAAAACATTCAAACAAAGCTATTTGAATCAAATTAAAGTCAAACACATTCAAACAAAGCTTTTTGATTTAAATGAAAGTCAAATGCATTAAACAAAGCTAATTGATTCAAATGAAAGTCAATCACATTCAAACAAAGCTAATTTAATCAAATGAAAATCAAACACATTCAAACAAAGCTTTTTCAATCAAATGAAATTCAAATGCATTCGAAATAGCGATTTGAATCAAGTGAAAGTTAAACAAAGCTTTTTGAATCAAATGATTGTCAAATCCGTTCAACGATGCTAATTGAATCGTATGAAAGTCAAGCACATTCAAACAAATCTTTTTGAATCAACTGAAAGTCAAATGCAATTAAAAAAAAGTAATTAAATCAAGTGAAAGTCAATTACATTTAAAGAAAGCTTTTTAAATCAAATGAAAGTTAAATGCATTCAAAAAAGCTAATTGAATCAAGTGAAAGTCTAGGTAATTCAAACAAAGATTTTTGAATCAAATGACTGTCAAATGTGTTCAACGATGCTAATTGAATCAAATGAAAGTCAAACACATTCAAACAAAGCTTTTTGAATCAAATGAAAGTCATATGCATTCAACAAAGCTAATTGAATCAAATGAAAGTCAATGGCATTCTAACAAACCTAATTGAATCAAACGAAAGTCAATGGCATTCTAACAAACCTAATTGAATCAAATGAAAGTCAACCACATTCAAACAAAGCTAATTGAATCAAATGAAAGTTAACCACATTCAAACAAAGCTAATTTAAATCAAGTGAAATTCAAACTCATTCAAACAAAGTTTTTGAATCAAATGAAAGTCAAATGCATTCAACAGATCAAAATTGAATCAATTAAAAGTCAACCACATTCAAACAAAGCTAATTAAATCCAATGGAAGGCAAACTCATTCAAACAAAGCTATTTGAATCAAATGAAAGTCAAACACATTCAAACAATGCTATCTGAATCAAATGAAAGTCAAATGCATTCAAAAAAGATAATTAAATCAAACGAAAGTCAAACACATTCAGACAAAGCTAATTGCATCAAATGAAAGTTTAAAACATTCAAACAAAGCTAATTAAATCATATGATAGTCAAATGCTTTCAAAAAAGCTAATTGAATCAAGTAAAAGTCCAAAGAATTCAAACAAAGCTTTTTGAATCAAATGATTGTGAAATGCATTCAACGAGGCTAATTAAATCAGATGACAGTCAAACAAAACTTTTTGAATCAAATGAAAGTCAAATGCATTCAACAAAGCAAATTGACTCAATTGAAAGTTAACCACATTCAATGATGTAAATCTAAATACACCCTCCCGAATATGGGTTGATGGATTTAAAAATACTTATAGTTTGAATACTCAAATATCATGGAACAAGATAAAAGGGCCAAAACTCAAGGACACACTCAAAGTTTTGGGGTTTTAGGCCAGAGATAAGACTCACTCAATCTCTCCTAAGCTTATCACTCAAGACTTACTCAAAGCAATAAGGGAACACTTGAACTTGAGACAAACTCTAAGTTAAAATGCTAAAACACAAGGTTTTTTATCCAAAACTCAAAACTGGTTTTTATTTCTGTTTTGCTCTCCCTTTTATAGAGGAAAGGAGCAGCAAAAAACACACCAAAAGTCAAGGAAAACCGTCCAAGCATGAACAGCCAAAAGCCAACAGTTTTCCTCCTTGATTTAAGCTAAACAATAAAAGCATAATAAAGCCTAATGATAACTTCCTATTACAACCGGCCAAAGAGCTAAACTCTTGGCATTATTTCAGCAACATTAACTAAAATATAAGATAATAATAGCTAGTAAATGGCTTAGGATCCACACGCCCAAAATAGCAGTGAAACGTGCCAAATCTGTAGTGAAGCGCGCCATGCACCCAATCTTCAATCTACCCATGAAATGCAACATAGAACTTCAGCCTTCTTTGTAAATGGATAAAATCCAAGAGTCTCTAAGACTAAAGCAACAGGTTCATTAGATGTCCACTTTGGATCATTCCCCCCTTCTTCAAAAGAGTTTGCCCTCAAACTTGAATCATCAAAGTATGGTGATAAATCCCCTACATTGAAAGTCGCACTAACACCCATCAATTCGTCTGGTAGCTCAATTTTGTAAGCACTATCGTTCACCCTCTCAAGAACCTTAAAAGGACCATCAGAACGAGGCATAAGCTTGTTTTTGCGAAGCTTAGGGAACCTCTCCTTCCTCAAATGCACCCAAACCAAGTCCCCGGGATGAAAAATAGGCTGTTTGCGTTTTTATTGGCTCGCTCTTGGTATTTTTTATTCATCTCCTCAATTCTTTTCTTCACTTGCTCACAGGTTTTTTGAAAGGTTTCCACCCTCTTTTTAGCATCTTTCTCTACCATGTCACTCTTAACCATAGGAACAAGATCAATCGGCACAAATGGGTTCACTCCATAAACTACTTCAAATGGAGAACGGGAAGTAGTTAGGGAATGAGCTCTATTGTAAGCAAACTCCGCATGGGCTAATTTCATGTCCCAATCTTTTTGCGTTTTGCTCACAAGACCTCGTAACAAAGTACCCAAAGTTCTATTAGTGACCTCGGTTTGCTCATCGGTTTGGGGATGATGAGAGGTACTAAATAGTAACTTGGTACCCACAAGTTTCCATAGGGTTCTCCAAAAGTGACTAAGGAATTTGGAGTCCCTATCAGATACTATACTTCGAGGAATGCCATGGAGTTTGACAATTTCCTTGAAGTACAGCTCGGCCACTTTCACGGCATCATCAGTTTTATTACAAGCTACAAAGTGTGCCATTTTAGAGAATCTATCTACAACAACCATGATGCTATCTCTTCCCCTTTGAGTGCGAGGCAATCCAACAATGAAATCCATGCTAACACTTTCCCATGGAGCATCCGGAACTGGCAACGGAGTATAAAGACCCTTTGTGAAGTGTCCCTTAGCCTTTTGACAAGTAGCACATCTCTTCACAACATGAGTAACATCCTTGATCATTCTAGGCCAATAGAAGTGTTCACCTAGAATATCAAGAGTCTTTTGTATCCCAAAATGACCGGCTAAACCTCCACCATGCACTTCTCTCACTAATAACTCCCTAACCCCACTCTTCGGAACACATAGCTTGTTACCTTTAAAGAGGTAGCTATCTTGTCTCACAAACTCTTTGGTAGGATTCTCTATCTCACTAGCAAAGTCGGGATCATTTATGTAACATTCCTTGAGTTGTTCAAAACCCAAGATCTTAGCATCCACCATGGAAAGTAAGTAGCTCCGACGAGACAATGCATCGGCCACAACATTACTCTTTCCATCCTTGTACTTGGAGCTAAAGGTAAATGATTGGAGAAACTCCACCCATTTAGCATGTCTCTTGTTGAGTTTTTGTTGCCCATGAATAAATTTTAGAGCCTCATGATCGGAATGAAGAACAAATGGTTTTGGTCTAAGGTAGTGAGACCAATGATCAAGTGCTAACTATGGCATAGAACTCACGGTCATAAGTGGAATAGTTCAACTTAGCCCCATTCAACTTCTCACTAAAGTAACTCACGGGCTTCTTCTCTTGAATCAAAACAGCACCTATTCCAATCCCACTTGCATCACACTCTACCTCAAACACTTTGTTGAAATCTGGTAGCACAAGTATAGGAGCGTTGCAAAGCATATGTTTAACCTTCTCAAAGGCTCGTTGAGCATTTTCTTCCCATACGAACTCACCCTTTTTGGTCAACTCGGTGATTGGAGCCATGATGGTAGAGAAGTTTTTGATGAACCGCCTATAGAAGGAGGCAAGTCCATGAAAACTTCTAACTTCGTGCACATTGGTTGGAGCCAACCAAGACTGGACTGCTTTTACCTTCTCCGGATCTACATGAACCCCCTCTCCTGTTACAATGTATCCTAAGAATACAACACTAGGAGTCATGAATACACATTTTTCAAGCTTACCATACAACTTCACCTCCCTCAATTTTTCAAACAATCTCCTCAAATGAATTACATGATCATCATTGTTTTTACTATACACAAGAATGTCATCTAAGTAAACAACAACAAAATCATTAAGAAAAGGCCGGAGAACTTCATTCATCAATCTCATGAAGGAGCTTGGGGCGTTGCAAAGCCCAAATGGCATCACTAACCACTCATACAACCCTTGTTTTGTTTTGAAAGTCGTCTTCCACTCATCCCCCTCTCGAATTCTCATTTGATGGTACCCACTCCTTAAATCTATTTTGGAAAAGACTAAGGCACCACTCAACTCATCTAACATATCTTGCAATCGAGGCATAGGAAAACGGTATTTGACCGTTATATTGTTAATGGAACGACTATCAACACACATTCTCCAAGTACCATCTTTTTTTGGTACTAAGAGGGCTGGAACCGCGCAAGGACTAAGGCTTTCTCTCACATAACCTCTCTCAAGTAATTCGTTCACTTGCTTTTCAAGTTCCTTACTCTCTTCCGGATTACACCTATAGGCAGCCTTGTTGGGCAAAGGTGCTCCTGGAATTAAGTCAATGGTGTGCTCAATGCCTCTAATTGGAGGTAGGCCTTTGGGCAAGTCATTGGGGAACACATCTTGGTACTCTTCTAATAACTCATTTAGCATGGATGAGTTAATACAAGTAGTACCATTATCATCTTTGGTCCTTACCACCAAAGCATACCCTCCCCCCATTTCTTTCATTATTCGTTCATATTCATTACAAGTTACAAGATAGTTGCTTTTCTCTTTTTCTTTCTTAGCAACTTTAGGAGGTAAAGGCACTAACTTAACTTTTCTACCATTTTTGGTAGTTACAATATACACATTAGTTTTCCCTTTATGCTCCGAATCATGATCAAACTGCCACGGTCTTCCAAGCAACAAATGACACGCATCCATAGGAAGAATATCACACCAACGCTCATCTTCGAACCCTCCAATGGAATAAGACACCAATGCTTGCTTCTTGACTCTAATGCTTGTGCCATCATTCAACCAATTGAGCTTGTAAGGTTCACCATGGTCTCTAGTGGGTAGCTTCAATTTACTCACAGCCTCGGATGAAACAACATCTGTTTGGGCACCACTATCAACAATCACATTGCAAGTCTTCTCTCCTATCTTGCATCTAGTGTGGAACAAGTTGTTTCGTTGTTTAAGATCAATTTCGGGTTCATTATACAAGATTCTACGAACCACCATCATGTTGAACTCATCTTCGGGTTGAATCTCTTCCTCATACTCTTCATCAAACTCGCAACCCTCCTCATGAGCCACAAAGTTATAGACCTTCTCCTCCTCATCCATGAGAGCACATTGAGAGGCTGTTAACACACTCTTACTAGGACATTCCGATGCAATATGTCCTCTCCCATGACACTTGAAGCATTTTCTCCTAGTTGAAAGCTCACTAGGCGAAACTACTTGTTTTTCTTTCCCTTTTGATGAGCTAGGTGAAAAGGTTTTACTTTGAAAAGTACTCCCTTTAGAGTTGAAAGGAGTAAATTTCGAAGTATTCTTGAAAGAAGAATTTTTGGGCTTCTCTTTCTCCCTTTCTTCTTTAAGTTGAGACTCATACTTCAAAGCTAGTTTGCATACATCACTAAAAGTGGCATAATGAGTAACTTCCACTTTCCTATTAATTTCTTTGGTCAACCCCTTGACAAATCTAGCAATTTTGTAAGCCTCCTTTTCTTGCAAGTCGCAAGTCAAGCCTAACCTTTCAAATTCTTTTATGTAATCCTCCACACTCATGTTTTCTTGTGATAGTGGGTTAATTTTAAGTATTGATCTTGCTCATACTCTTTACTTACCCATTTTTCCCTCATTTTCTTTTTTAATTTCTCCCATGAGTCTATCTTATCTTTCCCTTCTCTTCTTCTATTTGACTTGAGGTTTTCATACCACAATGCAGCTAGTTTAGTGAGTTTAAGGACAGCCAACTTGAACCGTTTCCTATCATCATACCCCTTGTAATCAAAAACGGTTTCAATTTGCCTAACCCAATCTAAGAAAGCCTCACAATCATGCCCTCCATCAAATTCATGCATATCAATTTTTAGACCCCTATCTTCATCAAATTGTCTAAAATTGTTACCACTATTTTCATCCTCCTCCTCTAATTCATTTATTTTCCTAGTGGCTTTAAGGAGCATATCAGATATGGCATCCATCCTAGTATCTTGTTGTGCCCTAGAGACTTCACTCTCTTCTGTTTTTTCTCCAAATTCTCCAATTTTTCAGTGATTACTTGCAACATTCTAGCAAGCTCCTCACTAGACATGATTTCCACTATTTTGCTTGGATATTACAAGTACAATGAAACTGCCGAAATTAGAGACAAAATGAAAAACGAAAATTGCCTCTAGACTCTCAAAGGCTTACAAATTCAGAATATTCAGATCAAAACAACCAATTTGCAAAAAAGAAATTCCTCAAAAGCTTTTCGGATGAGGGAGAAATCTTCAATTGAATTCTGCCTTCCCGGTTTTGCCTCTTTTCTGCGTTGCTGCGAAAAACCTGCCCAGTTTATTAGCAGAAAATTCCAAAATATCTGAAAATTTTTGTGAGTAATCTACGCAAAAAAATATCAGATTCAAAAAAGAAATAACTCGATTTGGACAGAAAACGAAGGAGATATGTCCTTCTCAAACCGCAACTCCAAACTGATTGAATTCTGCCGTTTTGCTCCAAACGCCTTCAAACTCGATTTTCTTCAAAACCCTTAACTAGGCTCTGATACCAGATGATGTAAATCTAAATACACCCTCCCGAATATGGGTTGATGGATTTAAAAATACTTATAGTTAGAATACTCAAATATCATGGAACAAGATAAAAGGGCCAAAACTCAAGGACACACTCAAAGTTTTGGGGTTTTAGGCCAGAGATAAGACTCACTCAATCTCTCCTAAGCTTATCACTCAAGACTTACTCAAAGCAATAAGGGAACACTTGAACTTGAGACAAACTCTAAGTTAAAATGCTAAAACACAAGGTTTTTTATCCAAACTCAAAACTGGTTTTTATTTCTGTTTTGCTCTCCCTTTTATAGAGGAAAGGAGCAGCAAAAACACACCAAAAGTCAAGGAAAACCGTCCAAGCATGAACAGCCAAAAGCCAGCAGTTTTCCTCCTTGATTTAAGCTAAACAATAAAAGCATAATAAAGCCTAATGATAACTTCCTATTACAACCGGCCAAAGAGCTAAACTCTTGGCATTATTTCAGCAACATTAACTAAAATATAAGATAATAATAGCTAGTAAATGGCTTAGGATCCACACGCCCAAAATAGCAGTGAAACGTGCCAAATCTGTAGTGAAGCGCGCCATGCGCCCAATCTTCAATCTACCCATGAAATGCAACATAGAACTTCAGCCTTCTTTGTAAATGGATAAAATCCAAGAGTCTCTAAGACTAAAGCAACAGGTTCATTAGATGTCCACTTTGGATCATTCAAGCAAAGCTAATTGAATCAAATAAAAGTCAAACACATTTAAACAAAGCTATTTGAACCAAATGAAAGTCAAAACATTTAAGTAATGCTATTTGAATCAAATGAAAGTCAAACGCATTCAAAAAAGGTATTTAAATCAAGTGAAAGTAAAAACATTCAAACAAAGCTATTTGAATCAAATTAAAGTCAAACACATTCAAACAAAGCTTTTCTAATTAAATGAAAGTCAAATGCATTAAACAAAGCTAATTGATTCAAAGTGAAAGTCAATCACATTCAAACAAAGCTAATTTAATCAAATGAAAATCAAACACATTCAAACAAAGCTTTTTCAATCAAATGAAATTCAAATGCATTCAAAATAGCGATTTGAATCAAGTTAAAGTCAAACAAAGCTTTTTGAATCAAATGATTTTCAAATCCGTTCAACGATGCTAATTGAATCGTATGAAAGTCAAGCACATTCAAACAAATCTTTTTGAATCAACAGAAAGTCAAATGCAATTAAAAAAAGTAATTAAATCAAGTGAAAGTCAATTACATTTAAACAAA